>NW_004955423.1:19082718-19129076 GCF_000276665.1 Chinchilla lanigera
GGAGGAGGAGGAGGAGGAGGAGGAGGAGGAGGAAGGGGAGGAAAAGCAGGAGGGGGAGGGGGAGGAGAAAGGTAAGAGTCTTAAATCTTCAACTTGTTATGCATTGGTTCTCAGGTAGACAAATCCATTAATCTCCAAGGAACATAAAAATGATGACAAATATTGGGAAGGAATCTCAAGATGATGTCCTTTTGCTAAATTCTGGCATTTTAGTTGAAGTAGGCTTACTTTCATCTCAGCAGCACAATAGCCATATGAATCCATCTCATCAGCACAGTTCAACTCGCAAACCTTTTGTCCACTGTCAAGAGGTTCCCATAGCAAATCAGCAGCTTACATGGTGACTACATTTTTCATGTACGGGTTAACATTTCCTTCTACCATTTGCTATACTGACTATGAGACACACTGTTTCCAGCATTGCAAGAAAAGACACAACCTACTGACCTAGAAACCTATGTTAGATTCTGTTCAGTGAAGCGCTGAAACAAACAAAAAAAAGAAACATGTGACTTGGCCATGGCACACTATTTGTAAAGTGGCAGATCCACTGTCACCATTCACTAGAGAAGAAAAAAGAGCATGAGAGAGAAAGCAACGTGATTTGTTTCTGAAGGTCCCATTGCATGCCATCACCTGGGAGAGTGTGCTGGAAGCTTAGATGAGAAACCCAGCGCGTTCCGGGTGAGTCTCTGACAGGCACTGAGGCAGGTGCTTGGGGGAAGTCTGCTCAGTGAGCTGTGACATGCAAGCTCAAGCACCGGTCCTCACCCTCTCTGTTATGTGACTGTTTAGCTTCTTTCTCAGAGGTTGATGTATGGAGTTTGACATGCCACTATACAAATGTAACACTGCGCTAGCTGGAAAACGTGAGAAAATGATAGATTAAATCACAGTGGCCCAATTGTTTGGAGATCTTGAATCCCATGTCATAACAGGGCAAATGAAAGCTCATTAGAAGTGAATACCGCTGTCCTTCATGGGCTTCTGAGCAACTGCTACGAGGGTCCCTGGAGGCTCCAAGAAGTTTCGATATCCTGTGTACAAGTGTTCTCTGCTTACAGGACTAACACCGTATTGCTATACTCTAGTGTTTTATTTCCTGATAATTCCATCAACTCACCTCCAAATTAAAAAAAAAAAAACAACTAAACAATCTAAGTGTTGAAACTTAAGATACGTTCTCAAGAAGTCACACATAAAAGTAATTTAGAATGTTCAATTTAGTATATTCCCAATTTTATCCACCAACTAATCTAACAAGGAGAATAGCCCTTTGAACTAATTTTTATAACAGGGTGATGATAAAGGTTTCTATATCTGATAGTAGAAATATGATTTTCTCTGTAGACATGTGAGGAAAACATTTATAATCCAGTTTCTTCAGGTTCATATAGACCCGAAAAATCTAAGAGAAATTCAGCATAAAATTTGCAATTCACCCTCTTATTGAATGAAATTTTTTTTGAAATCTTATTCCAGTAGAGGGAAGAATTGTAAGCTCCATCAGTTCAGTGTCTTTCCTTCCCAGCATATTGGCTCCAGCTCCATGTTTGGTTCTGGGGACTGCTAAGAGTGGTACCCAATGGGGAGAGAGAAGGGTGTCATAGCCATGCTGTCATCTGTTAAAACACCATTCTTCTGGATCATTGATGTGCTACAGTGAACCTAAACACCAGCCCACTCCTTTTCTGCTTTTTCTTTACTTTTCCTTTCCTAATTCTTTAATCTTTCTTGACATGTGGGAAACGTTTATTGTTTCCAAATCACTGTGAGATCATGATGTAACTCGTGAAACGTAAGAATCTTTAATCCATGTGTGCAACATGATAGGAGCACAAATACTGGCCACCTCATTATCACAGAATCTAGCTGGAAACCTTCTGTACATTTCTCTATTTTCTGATATTCCTAGGAAGTAGCTGAGATTTCCTTGTCTAACTACTATACATGATTAGATTTTACCTGAGGTGAAAGATGTAAGATAGAATTAAACTTATTTCCACTTCCTAGCATCAATTATGATAAAACCACCTATGTAAAATGGAGCTTATAATACAAATTAAATTCCGCCCTAAAGAAGATAGAGTTATCTGTTTTGCTTACTAAGTTTATAGTACAAAGTTTATATTTGATACATTAAACTCTCCTTTTGATATAGTAAAAGCACATCCTCTAAAATTTTTTCAGAATTTGTGGGTTTTCTTTTTCCTCTGCTGGTGATTTCTTTAGATATGTGGAAATTTTTCAGTAGGATGAGATCCCAGTTGTTGATTCTTTGAAGTATTTCATGTGCAGTTTGGTTTTTGTTCATGAACGCTCTGCCTACCCCTATGTCTTCAAGATTTTTACCTACTTTCTCTTCCAATAGATTTAGTATTTTTGTTTTAATATTGAGATCTGTCATCCATTTTGACTTGAGTTGGGTGCATGCTGATAGAGTTGGGTCTATTTTCAGTCTTTGGAAGGTGACAAGCCAGTTTCTCCAGCACCATTTATTAAAGAGGCTATCGTTCTTCCAGTGAGCTTGTTTGGCCCTTTTATCAACTTTTAGGTGGCTGAGTGTGTTTGTGCTTGTGTCTGTTTCCCATTGATCCTCAGGTCTGTTTTTTAGCCAGTACCATGTTGATTTTATGACAGTAGCTTTATAGCATAACTTCAGGTCAGGGATTGTGATTCCACCTGACTTGTCTTTGTTGCCCTGGATTGCTTTTGGTATTCTGGATCTCTTCTAGTTCCAGATGAATTTAAGGAATATTTTCTGTAGATCTCTGAGGTAGGCTAATGGTAGTTCAATGGGAATTGCATTGAATCTGTACAACAATTTTGGCAGTATGGTCATTTTCACCATGTTGATTCTTTCTATCCATGAGCAAGGAATGCTTTTCCATTTATCAAAATCCTCTTCTATCTCTTCTTTCAGAGTACTGTAGTTTTCATTGAATAGATCTTTTACTTCTTTTATTAGATTGATTCCTAAATATTTTTCAATTTCTTGGATGCTATTGTGAAAGGTATGGTTTCCTTTATTTCTCTCTCAGTCTATTTGTTGTTTGTGAATAATAATGTTATTGATTTTTAGGTATTGACTTTGTATCCAGCTGCACTGCTGAATTTGTTGATTCATTCAAGGAGACTTCTTGTGTAGTGTTTAGGGTCTTCCATGTAAAGTATCATGTCATCTGCAAATAGTGATAATTTTACTTCTTCCTTTCCTATCTTTATTCCTTTTATTTCTTTCTCTTCTCTAATTGCTCTGTCTAATTCTTCCAGAACTGTGTTGAATAGGAGTGGTGACAGTGGACATCCTTGTCTTGTTCCTGATTTTAAAGTAAAAGCTTTCAGATTTTGTCCATTTAGTACAATGTTGGCTGGTGGTTTGTCATAGATGGCTTTGATCATATTAAAGTAAAGATCACCTATTCTTATTTTCTGTAGGGTTTTTATCATGAATTTTACCTGATTGTCTTCTATCTAGAACATATATAGAATTAAAAAACATTAGCCCCCTAAATTCAAAGACCCAATCCAAAAAAGAGCATCTGAGATGAATACATACTTCTCAGATAAAGAAATGCAAATGGCAAATAAATACATGAGAAAATGTTCAACATCATTAGTCCTTCCAAAAAAGCAAATTAAAACAACATTGAGATTTCATCTCACCCCAGTAAGAATGGCTATCACTAAGAAATCAGCCAATAACAAATGCTGGTTAGGGTATGGAGAAATACGAACTCTTCTTCACTGCCGGTGGAAATGCATACTGGTGAAACCACTTTGGAAATCAGTTTGGAGATTCCTCAGCAAACTAGGTCTAGAGGTCCCATTCAACCCAGCTAGTCCCCTTCTGTGTATTTTCCAAGAAGATCTGAAAGCATCATATCACAGCAGTATATGTGTACCCATATATAGCACTATATGTGTACCCATATATAGCAGCACAATTTGTAACTTCCAAGTTGTGGAAACAACCCAAATGTCCATCCACTGAGGAATGGCTAAAAAAATTGTGGTACTTTTATATAATGGGATATTACTCAGCTATAAAGAAAGATAAATTCAAAGCTTTTGCAGGCAAATGGTCACAACTAGAGACCATACTCATAAGTGAAATAAATCAGACCTCCATGTGTAAGCAAAACATTGTCTCACTAGTGTAAGAACCTGAAAGAGTAAATGAAAATTAGGAGGTATTACAAACATTGTGAAGTGAAAGGAAACTGCTTAAAAGTAAAGAGCATCTTGTGTGAGGGAAAAGGGAAAAGAAAGAAGGGGAAATTATATGTGTGTATATACAGGATAGCTAACATAGTTGTACTACTGACTCCTATCGCTTTACTGAAAGGAACAGTTAATGATTAATCACTTGATCAATCTTGCATGTCTCTTTGTTTTCCTGAGAAACCACTTTGAAGATATCAATATGGAATAAAACAACCATTGTTAATTTCCTACCACTGTGTAACTCTGTACTACTTGTATTGTTCTTAGGCTATTTTGTAAATGGATGTTTGATTATTAATATGTTTTCCTTCTTTTATTTTTAAAATAAATTTTAAAAAATAAATGAGGAAGCAATACAATAAAGAGAAAGATATGACTACAAAAAAGCATATCTTCTGGATATAACAACATGTCACCTTTCTTATTACTCTATATTATTTCTCACAACCAACAAGAGAAGAAGCTAACTTATACCTACTGTTATGCTCTACTTTTTTAACACAGAAGCTGTACACATCATTCTTTACTATATCAGAGTTACACTGCTAGTAATTGGTGGTGTTAGGATTTTAACAAAAGTCAAACTAACAGTGATGTCGGGGTTGGGGATTTAGCTCAGCGGCAAAGTGCCTGCCTGGCAAGTGCAAGGTCATGAGTTCGGTTCCTGGTACCGGCGAAAAAACCAAAAAAAAAAAAAACAAAAAACAAAAAAACAGTGATGTCTCTGTGATCAGTCTGTTTTAGATGTATGAGGCATTTACACTAGGAAGATGGATAGATGAGCAAATAGACAATTTACTTTAGATTTTTTTTTCTTTTTTTTTTTTTTTTTTTTTTCCTCCGGTACCGGAAATCGAACTCATGACCTTGAGCTTGCCAGGCAGGTGCTGTGCTGCTGAGCTAAATCCCCAGCCCCTTACTTTAGATTCATAAAAACATATCACATGGTCACTGTCCTTGAGGAGTACCATAGACAAAAATATATAATTCTTCTGTATGGAATCTTTGTTTCCCATTTGCTAACCCCATTTTGAAATCACTGGAACCAACACCGTTACCAAAAATAGTAATTTGATGCAGTAGTAGACCTTCATGTGAACATCTCAGTCTCTGCATATTCACATCCCATAGTTCCCCTTCACACATAATCAGGCAGGTTCTCAATATAATGCATTCAATGTGATACTGTTTTACTTCAAAGAGTAGTCTGCCTTTACAGACTCTTTCTTGGCCTTTCAGCATCTGCTGTTGGGAATATTCCTCCTGGAAACAACCATCAGGCCTTGAAAAACCCATGCACACCACTGCAGTTCAAGTTCAAGTGGAATGCCCATGCAAGAGACGGGAGAGCTGTGTTCCACTGGTGAGCTGTCCCTCATTATCCAGCCTAAACTGCACCCAACGCTTAGAGTACCAGCTGTCTGCATGCAAAGCAGTCAGTCAGCCGTCTCAGCCAGTGACAACAGATAGAAGGGTTTTCTTTTATGTCATAGGATTCACAATGGGAGAAGAGGAGGTTGCTATGTAGAGATAAAGAACCACTACAGTCAGAAAACCTGATCCTGCCTCTAACTTTCCACGTGGTTTTAGATAAACTATGAAGCCTGCATGATTTCACTATTTGACCTATAAAATAAAGAAATTAGTATTATTTCATTAAGAGTAGGAAGGCATGAGATATTCTTGAATAGATTTTTCGTAAAACTCTGTAACCTCCATGCTAAGCATATATTAAGTGTCACTTTTGCTTTGTTAACTACTATTTTTGTGTCATACACACAAAGATTAAATGACTCACCCAAGACCAATAGTCAGTCAGTAAGTGAACTTGAAATTAAGCTTAGCAGCTTCCGAGAGCAATACTCTTCTTACTTCTTTATGTGCCCAATAAAATTTTCTCTTTGTAACTAGATTTTTTGTTATATTATGCCACTGACACAATAAATATATTCATAGATAATAGGAAGTCATTTACTTTGTCAAGGAATAGAGAAGTATTCCATCTTAAAATGCATGACTTGTGGCACATTATATTGATGGTCATTGAATATAATTTTGTCTAAAAGTAAAGCAAAATATCTCTTTGTCAGTTCACAGCAATACTATTTGCTCACAATATTTTCATTTAAAGTTTTAGCCTTATTCTTGCATATTTAGATCCTGTTCTCATGAAACCCTTTGTACTCTGTAGTATTCATAAATACTTTTAGGTAGGCATAAGGGTTATTTCTTAGCTGGGAATTACATGGACCAATTATCATATGTAATGTTTAGAATGCCTAAATTTCAGACATTGTTGAAGAACATATATTCCTAATTTGAACATTACACAAAGTATACATGTATCAAAACATCACATGGGCCAAGTGTGGTGGCAAACACCTGTAATCGTAACAGCTTAGGAGGCTCAGTCAGGAGAGTCACAAGTTTGTGACCAAGTTGAGTAATTCAGTGACTTAGACTACATTTAGTGACTTAGTCTAAATTTAGTGACTGAGACTTTTGATATAAGAATCCTATGTCACAAGAAAAAGTATTTAAAAAGTGCTGGAGATGGAGCTTATCGTTAAAACCCTGGATTTCATCCACAGTACTGAAAAAAAAAAATCACAGTTTTTATAAATATGCATAATGTAGGGCATCAGTTAAAAATTGAAAAGAAATGATTGTGATAAAGTTTTATTTTTCAATGTAATTTGCTTATTTGGAATTAATAACATTTTAATATCCCAATAATTATTAAAATAAACAAATCAAGCATTAAACTAACTTATTTTGCTGAGTTTGCTAGAATGTAAAATTAAAAATATTTGGATTTATCAAAAAGCCAATAAGACAGTGAATACCAAACTGATCCGTAGCCTTCTTGTCATGTGCCTGATTCTCCACCTCTTTTCATGAAGTAAGCCTCAAATCCCTTTAGGGTGAAAATCTGAAGTTTATTTAACTCCGGGCATGCAATATATATGGAATTCCGCTTTCTTTCTCCTGTTAGTAGATTTTAACCTTTTGTGTTAATATGAGGGATAGCAAGATCTTTTTATATATGTAGATAGTCTTGATGCTTCTGTTTTGTTCACGAGCAAATTCATCTGTACCCATTATGTTGAAAGTACAGGATGTTATAGGGCTCAAAGGACAGCATTTTTCATTTTTAATCTGAATCTGTGGGCTTGCATTTCTTTGTGTCGTGCATTCTATGTCAGTGCAACCCAAGATTTGGTCATTTTTATATGTTAAAACTTACCCTGGTGACTTTCGTCAACCAAACTGCGAGTGTAGCTGTTATAGTAAAATCAAGCATGGTCTAAAACAGAACAACTTTAACGTTTGTTTTCTCATGTCCCTTAACTGGAGACTGCTTGAGTCTGAGAAGCCTGCAGTGGTGGAAGATAGGACTAGTAAACCTTGTATCTGTTTTCATAATTTGATATATCTTTCCTTCCCATTTTGCACCATCCGTGATTATTGTTTCTGACTGCTCTAGTTATACAATTGTAATAAAAGCAAAGAGATGAAATCAGAGGTTTAAAAGTGTATATGTGATCAGATGTTGGTTCACACTGTAAATAGTTGATTTTAAAAATGACTTTTTCTCTCTTGAAACGTTCCACGGATTTAAGAGTTTTACTCATCAGGAACATACAACTGAAATTCCTAAATGAGCTCAGTTTTCTCTGGCGTGTTGTTCAGGCCTCAGACCCGGCATTCTCCATTCAGGCCAGATCAACTGCACCAGAACATCACGGTCCCTCTTGCACGACCACTCCTGGCTGGTGCTCTAAGGGATGGACTCGTAGATCAGGGTTATATCTGCAGTGTGGTGCAACCTCTTTCCTCTGCCGCTACGCAGGACGTTTCAGCCCCTGGTGTCTATCTTCAGTCTTTTGCATTTAGAGCAATTACCATTAATTACAGCTAGTCCCCGCTTTCAGCGTTCCCTTCTAGAGATTTCAGACGACAAATGCCAGACTTTCATGTAGCTCTCTGCAGGTTCCTGGGAGCAGGTTTGAGATGGATGAAAGGACTCTATTTATGCTACACTGAATCTCACCACATCTCCCCCTGCGCCGCATGTTATAAGAGCACGGGAGTGCAGAGGGAACTGTTATCTGAGTGGTACTTTAGTCAGTCTCTTCACTCTCAACTTCTATAGGCCTTCCAGTCCACAGCTCCAGGGTCACATAACCATCTTTTTACTGCATCCTTTCTAGGTTCAGCAACAGTGACCTAACACATCACTTTGGATTGAGGGCATACCTGATACTCATTATGTCTGTACCTAGTGGGGATCAGCTAAAGCTGATGGATAGGTTCATAATGACATGTACCAGTGCCTGATCCGTTCCACAGTAACAACTCTGCTTTCTTTGGCCTTTGGGGTCTGACTAGAAGTTTGTTGCATCTTGGCTCCTCCAGTTCCTCAGCATGCAGGAGGCCTGAACAGCACTCTTCAAACTCCATAATCACCTGAGCTAGGCCCCTAATAATGTCTTTCCTATCTATCCATCAACCATCCATCTCACAGAGTCTCTGTCTTCCTAGAAAATTGTGACAAATTCAGATGCATTTGAAACATTTAACAAAAAGAACACAAATAATTCTGATTTTCCTTCCACTCACTTAAGAGAGGTAACACATTAAGCAGAGGTCTTGAAAATAAATATTAAGATTGGTGCTGCAATATACTGGAATATGTAAAGAAAGACATTGTTCATCAGATAGTAAACTTTGATAAGGTGTGAACAAACTAACTATTCACTAACATGGGAGCAATTTAATATATCAAGAGACATCCTTGCTCTTAAACACTATACTGACTTTGTCAGAGTTCAGGTCACAAAACAGGCTTAGACACATTACATTACAAAACTAATAAATTCATTACAAGAATTAAGCATGGTAAATATAATAAAAATCAGGCCATGATATCTGGAATTGGGGAATGAACAATCTGAGAAAGAGTTGTTAACCAAAGTATCTAAGGAACCTTGAAGTCTGCAGGGACATCTAAGAAACCAAGAATACATCAAGAAGGAGCTTAAATGGGACTCGTGTCACCTCTGGAAAAGAAGGCTTGTGGGAGTCCTTACTGTTACAGGCCTACAGCTAAGCATGTCTGCAAATATCCAGATGAATATGCATCCAACAAAGGCAATGAAGTATTAGTACCTTATTAAGAAAATGAAATCCTTATAATTTCATCAAAATGAGTGAGACTGAAGGACATTATGTTAAGTGAAATAATCCAGCCCAAAATGACACATATGTTTTCATATATGAAAAATAAAAGGAAGTCGAGCAGAATGTAGAATAGTGATTACTAGAAATTGGGAAAAGTGGGGGAAATAAATACAGGGAAGCTGGATAACAGATACAAAAGCATAGTTAGTGGAAGCATTTTCCATAAGAGAGAGGGGTGACTCTTTCTCACATTATCTATTATATATTTCATGAAGAGTTAGAGGAAAGGAGAGGAGCTGCAAGGATTCAAACACAAACACATGGAAAGGTAAGCAAAATGCTATCTTGGTACTTTCAGAACATGCTACATGCATGTGTTCAAATATCACCCTGAGCCCCATTCCTATGTATGACTAACACATTAAGAAGAAAATAAAACATTTAAAATTACTGCAGCTCCTGTGATTTGCAATAATATTATGGATGTTGTGAAAGGTCAGACCAAGTGAAATAAACCAAATTCAGACATGGAAATACAGCACTAGGCATTCTCTTCATTCATGGAAGTTATAAACCTTATAGAAAACTAAAAAGCAATGGGGGTCACTAGGAACGTGGTAGAGTAAGGAGTCAAGGGGTATAAAAATGTTCGGTAGGTGAATGGAAGTATACAGTGGAGGAATTACTTCAGTTGTGTAACACAGTGGGATAGCTACTAGTGAAAACAATAATGCATTTCAAAATGACAAGAAGAGTACAAAATTCTTGATGCATAAAAATGATTAGTGGGTGAAATGTTGGAAATGCATATCACCCTGATTTGATTATTACATATGGATGGATTTACCTTAATGTAGCCCATAAGGATATATAAATAGTAGATATCAATTTAAAAATTTTTTTGTCTAATCGAGACATGTGGTCCAAGAAAGTTTTCTGTGATGCAATGACTATTAAAGTCGATATCGAGGAATGAATAGGATTTATCAGGAGCATTTATAAGAGTATATGAGTATGTATCAGGGTGCATGAAAGACGGGGTGTACAACAAATGGTACAATGTGCTTAACAAAGAACAAATGTTTTAGTTAATGCTTGCAGACACACTGTAGCAGATGCTGTAGTGTCCTACTTTTGTATCTGGGACTTCCACTCAAAGGCTTCTAGGATACAAGAGCTTGTTTATCCTGAGGCCATATTATTACTTTTGTGAACCTCAGACTAGGTGGTCTTAGTAGATCACTTCTTCCATAAAAAGAAGGGTCAACCATTACATTTTATGACTAGGTTGCTCTAAGGACATGTAAAATCCATACTGGAGTCTAAAACTTAAATATGTTAGTTTGTGACCTAAATATTTTTGAAACTTTATTTATACTTGTGCAGCCACTTTTTATAATGGAGTATAGAACTTAATGAAGACAAATAATTATGCAGCTAATTTGATCAATTTGGATATTGTATTGTTTTCTGTTTCAAAAAAGAAATTTGCTATATTTCAACTTTATGGATAATACATTTACATTGAAGTAGTTAGCTGAATAAGATAATGATAAACCCTCAGTTTGAAACACTCCTTAGCAAATTATTGTTTTATTTTTCAGGTGAAATTCAATACTGTAATGTAGCTTTTAAGTAAATGGTAAACCAAGAATAAATGTCTGTGACAAATTAATTACATATCTTTAATAGATAAGATCTGTTATATCAATAACACTCATATATAATAAAGACAACAACAAAAACAATCTGAAGAAATGAGCAAGGGTAAGTCATTTCTAAAGATAAAATATATATTGTCAATAAACATGGCATAAACATAAATCTCAGCAAGGAAATGTATTATATTTTAAAACAATAATGAAGACATATTTTTCTTCAATCAAAAGGCATACACATATATCTCGTACACATGAAAGGCAAGGCGCAAAATAGTTCCACTGTCTAGAAGAATGTGCTTATGCTACTGTGCTTCTAGTTTTGACTTCCTGAAAGTAATCTGACAATGGTGCATCAAAAGTTAAGAGTACTTACCTTTTGGAATGTTAAGATTTCTAAGCAAATAAGTTAAACAATTAAAGATTATTAGAGCATTCAGGTTGTATCATAGGTTTTACACTTATAGGTTTTATAAATAATATAGAGATATTTTAAAGTATGCATGAGGATATACACAGGCTATACACAAATATCAGACTATTTTATACAAGATACTTTACCATGGCCATATTTTTATATCCTCAAGGGCTCCTGGAGCCAACATCCCAGAGATACCAAGAACTGACTGTAGCATAGTCTTAGTTTTTCTTTTAGAACAAATAAAAATGCTAGTGTTGTCTAAAGGCACCCCTAATAGAACAAAGTCATTTCAGCATTTTAACTTTCCTATAGTCATAGCTTGAACAATCTTTTAGAGACGCTCAGGACAAATACTCTCTGATTGTGATACAGCAAAAACTGAATGTGTGTGTCTTCCAAAGTCCACTTATGGAAATTTAATTCCCAATGCAAAAGTGTGAAGTAGAGTCATTAGGTAATAGTTAGGATAAGAGCTCTGTGGTGGCAGTGTCTTTATAACAGAGATATGTGGGAATATAAGTCTTTTCTACCATGGGAGAATGATTTGAGGAAAGCTGTCTGGGAGAAATGGGCTCTCAACAAAAAGAGAATTTGCCAAACTTCATAGTTTCCAGAACGATGATGAATAAATTTCCATTATTTTTAAATTATCCTGTCTTAGGACCAAGCATATAGCTCAGTGGCACAAGCTCCTGCCTGGCAAGTGCAAGGTCCTAAGTTCAATTCCTGGTACCAAAAATAATTTATCCTGTTGAATGAATTTTTATAGCAATAGGAACAGAGTAAGATAAAACCTTATCTGAATTTCTATCTGGAAGCTCTTATCTTTTTCAAAACAACAATAGTACTAAATGTGGAAAATTCTTCTGAGATATATAGACTTTTCCCCCTTTCATTGAATGTATAGTCAACTATTTCACCAGAGGGTAAAGATTTTGAAATGTAGAACAATACTAAATTTTAATATTCAATCTTTTGCTGCAATGTACACTTCACAAATATTGCATTAACACATGCAAAAAATGTATAAAATTGAAATGTGTATGGGAGAGAGAGAGACAGAGAGACAGAGACAGAGAACAATAGAGAAAGGCAATAATTTTAACCCATTTCAGGAACAGTAGCTTTTAACAGATTCCTAACAAGGCACAGTTTTTAATAGAGCAGCAACAATGGAATAATACTTTTTTCTTTGATATTTGTAGCTCTGAATATTGTTTTACTTTCTTCTTATAGATTTTGGGAGTTTTTCTTTTTAGCAATCCAGTCTTTTATTCTGGACACTGAGGATTTACTAACAGTCTGAACTAGGGGGTTCACTATGCAAAAAATGTAGTATTATTAGAACACACTCAAAGTATTATAGATGAAACATCCTAAGTGTTTTTTAACCCTAATTTCATTATGGTATTTTTCAAAAGACTTCAATTTCAAGAGTAATATAGAAAAATAGAGAAGGTGATATTTAAGCAATTATTGACGGTGTGGAATTTTTAATGAGGTGACTGAAAGTAGGACATATGTTCCAGACAAAGCTGATGCTGCATGCAGAATATTGAAATGAAAGGAACCCTGGGGTGCTCACCAGAAAAGTCTAATCAGTTCAATTTGACAAGAATTAACACACAATGCAAGTAGAGACAGTGTTGAATCTGGAGAGCAATAGATGGCTCAAGTCATAAAGGCTATTGTCTTGGTTACTTTTCTCTCTTTGCTAAGACAAAATACCCGACGCCCAAAATTAAGGAAGGAAAGGTTTATTTAGCTCACAGTTTGTAGAGGTTTCTGTCTATAAACAGCTGGCTCCAAGGTAGGGTGACAAGGTACAGGGGCAACACTTTAAGGCAGCAGAAGACAGCAAAAGCAGCAAGAACAAAAAGGGGAGGGGAAACAACCTTCTTTCCCTCCCTTATATTGTAAGCAGATTACCTGCCCTAGGGTGGGTGCAGCACTCACACCATCCCCATGCCTCCTCCTGCACGGGCACAGGATGAATACAAAGTGAGGACCCTGGCCCTCTGCTGAGTCCACACAGTTAGCCTTCTAAACTTCTCACATTGACACAATGAACAACAACCTAGAGTGGTAACGGAGTGTCCTTTTCACATCAGGATACAGAACTACTGAATCACTTAGTTAAGCTTCTAGACTCCACAAACTGACAAAATGTATCAGCTGTAACACCAATCTGTAGTAGATTAATACATCTGGGATTTATTTTGCTAGTAGTACAGAGGCAGCTAGAGTTTTATATCATTCAGTGTCACTCTGCTATAGTGATGACATCAAATGAGGAGCTAGAGCAAAAATACTGATATGGATACAGAAGTTACTGAAACCATTAAGGTACTGTGATAGAAAACTACTGTGATCATGTGTCAGAACAGCAGGTAGCAAAATTGACTGAAAGGTTCGATGGTGTGGTAACATGGAAAGGGAAAGCATGCTTTCAAAAGATACCATATGCCTTAACAGGTGAGGATTTTCCAACCTGTGCGCAATGCTGTAGGAATATCACCGAGGAAAAACAAATGTTCACAGATCTGAGTCAAATTGTTGGCAGAAGGAACCCCCTAGTCAAAGCTTGAAAGGGCCCAAAACAAGTGATGATGAAAGGTCTGGGGACCGGGAGATGAGATTTCTAATGATTTGCAAATTAAGATTGGAAACATTAAGGCTTATTTGTTTGTGGAGAGCGGGTAAAGGGAGAAGTCGAAAGCATCTCTAGCTTTAGATTTAGTTTCAATGATGGGGAGGCCATTATGAGTCCACATTTGTTTGGAATTGTAAATTAATCTCTTATTACCTACACCCCTAATAGACATTGTTTAACCTGTTAAAACTTAAGGTTTTTTCATTAAACAACGGAAATAACATTGCCTTTTAATAGGGCTATGTGTAGCAAATAACACAACATATCTATAAAACACCTAGTTCAGTTCCATAAACAGAGTAAGGTACAATAATCAGTAGTTACTATTGATTTTTCTACCCTTCAATTTCCTCAGCCCATAGAGAGATAAAGAGTGTGGTTAAGTGGATAATAATATAGTTTTTGAGTTAGACAAAAGGTACTCAAATCGGGCTCCACTATGTGCTATTTGATAATGACAAGTTAGTTATTCCTTCTACATTAAAAAAAAACACTGTGTAACATGAACATATAAATACCAACATTTAAATTCTGTTTTAAAGATTAAATGGGGTAAAATATTTAAATGCTATTGCCTAGTACATGGTATACTGTATCTACTTTCCATAAATAAATAATTTTTCTTAGAATGTTCCAGGAGGACAGTTTCAGGAAATTCCTAAAACAGATCACAATTCTTCGCTTTGATGTCTATGTTATTTGCTGCAGCTGTTTATTGAGTAGACACATTTCCTTAAGAACTGCAGAAAATTCCAAGTACCAATAAGCAGGACCATTGTGAATCCACACTCATAATCGAAGCATTATACTGGAGTTAATATTTTGCAAAACTGAGAGCAAATAACTTTTTGTTTTGTTTTGTTTTTGGTTTTTTTTTCCGGTACCGGGAACCGAACTCACGACCTTGCGCTTGCCAGGCAAGCACTTTGCCACTGAGCTAAATCCCCAGCCCCAGCAAATAACTTTTTAATGATGTTCCTTCTTTTGTTTAAAGGATGACACGCCAGTGTGGAACAGGTATACTAGCATCATAGCATGCCATTTGTATTACAAAAATATACTTTGATTTAAGTTCTGAATAACACTTAAGTTTTTGGAAAGTTTGATTAGCTGAAACAAGCCTGCATGATATGGAGCACGGCAGGGATGTGTAAGTCTTTTCAGGATATGTTGTTTTAAAACTTGTGGGAAAAACTGGCAAATCTTATCCATCTGTTCACATGAGTACTTCAGTATTAATGGGCTGGGCATTTGGGAGATTTATTTAATTAGTCTTCATGGCTGGTGCATCAGGTAACAACAATTATCTTTACTCTTATCACAGCAGTGCTGCTGCTTAAAATGAGCTCAATTTGTGTTCAGAATCTGATTTTAACTGACATTGGTACCCTGGCAATTTACACAGTATCGTAATGTTGCCACTCACAGGGAAGCCAGCACATCAATAAGTGAAAATCATAAATAGTCTCTGTTAGACCTGACTGGACCAACAAATATTGCAGACAATCTCTGTCCTAGAGTCATTTCTCTAGGATTGGATTTAGGCTGACTGGTTATTGTCAATGGAAGTCACACAGTGACAACATTGAGAGCGTTGGGATATGTTATGGAGCCTAGACATCGTTACACTTTCCTAGAGATGCGATATGGATAAAATACTGTAAATTTTTGTAACATGAAGATACGAAGATATCCACTACCGCAGGCCATCAACCATTAACCAAACTGTGTGTGGCAGACACTAAATGATCAATAAGTATTTGTTGAATTGTCAAATAAAATTATATATATTACATATGTCTTCCTTGCACAGTGCTCATAAGTGAGATCACCATTATATGAATGTAGTTTCTTTTTGTTCGTTTTTGGTATGTAATAAAATACAGATGATCCATTTCTAAATTAGTAAATGAATATTCTGGAAAGGAGCTGAAAATGCAAGTAGTTCTTTCTCCAAAGTATTTATCTAACCCTTTGCATTGTAAATTGTAATATGTATTGTTTTCTTTGAGTTTTGAAATAAGTTTAGTGACTGTTCATGTCACAAGAGAAAGAAGGTTAGCATGTATTGGATGTCCACTTGATTGACACATTCTGCATTGGGCATTTTATGTGCTTTTTCACTTAAATTTATTATTTTGAGGTAGTTACGCTATTTTAGTGTTACACTATTTCAGTATTCCACTATTTTATAGTACTAAATATTACATTATTTTATAGTATTAAAGATTGCACTAATTTATGAATTAAAAAGTCTAATTCTGTGAATTGCTATCTATTCCTATGTTACACAGATATTCAATTCATTTAGGAAGAACTTAGAGCAAAAATTGAGAGTGATTCAATATCTGTATACCACCCTGTCTTGACATCTCATGATGAAAAAATTACTGTAAAATGTAATATTTTTACATATTCACAATTTTATACTTTGCAATAGTTTGGAGGGTATGATAAAATTGAGAAATACATATAGATTTGTTTTACATAGTTCTGATGCTGCACATGCATAGATTCTTCTATCATCCACATCTTCCACCAGGATGATACATTTGTTGGAAGTGATGAACTTACCCTGACACATTGTGATCTTCCCAAGTCTATAGTTTACATTAGGTTCATGCTTAGTGTATTATTCATCCCTCCTTTTGCTGAGATGCAATACCCATATCTATAATTTGAAGGAGAAGAGGTGTAATTTATATTAAGGTTTCAGGGGATTTGGTCCATGGTTACCTGCCTCCAAGGCAAGACTATCACGGTAAAGGGCACAGTGGAGCAAAGTTGCTTAGTCAGTGGCAGCTGGCAAGCAGAGCAAGGAAATAACATCAGAGAGGAACAGAACAGGGACCTTCTGCAGAACCCAAAGTCATGCCCCATGGGTCACCCAGACACACCTAGAATGGGCTTTATTAATGCCCTGGATCTATTTTAAGATAATAAAAAATGACATGACTAAGGTTAATTTTCACATTTAGTTTTGCATATTATATGGATTTAAGCAAATGTATAATGCTCTGGATCATATTTCATCAATTTGAATTGTAAACTGTCATTTATTATCAGTGAACTCTTAGGTAAGATCTAAAGAGAGAGAAAAATAGACCTCTAGAAGAATGAATGATATAGAAAATACACTCAGAAACCATTTCATAAACTTACTTTGGGCTAAATGTGTTTGCTTACCACAATTTCCTCACTAGATTTCTCATGCTAAACCTCAAAGTTGAATGAAGAACCTGTGAGTTTATAGCTTGACTATTATGAATAGTTTTGATAGTTTATTTCATGTGGCTTTGCCATAGTGCCCAGATACTTAGGCAAACCTCACTCTAGATATCATTGTGGAAGTGCTATAGAAAGTTATTAACATTTAAATGTACAGGCTTCGAGTAAAGTTTTCTGGGCAAGATTTCCTTCTATTATATGAGTGGGCTTCATGTAAAGAGATGAGGGCCGGGGATATAGCTCAGCAGCACAAACACCTGCCTGGCAAGCGCAAGGTCCTGAGTTTGATTCCTGGTACAAAGAAAAAAAAGAAAAGAAAAAAAAAAGTGAAATTTTTAAGAGAAACTGACTGAAGTCTCCCTAGGAAAAATGAATTCCGCCTCCAGAGTGTCTTGCATTGCACGCTGTAACATTAATGCTTCCTTCCCTCTCATATCTACCAGTTTCCCTTACAGATTTTGTACTGACCAATTTCTAGCGATGAGCCGATTTCTTAATATAAACCCCTACATGTGCGTATTTATGCATTCTACTTGTTCTGTCTCCCAGGGCATGCTGAGCAATATGTCAGTTTTGTGACTGTGGGAAGGATTTTAAACTTCTATGATTTAGTTTATTTATACAATAAATGGATAATAATTGAGAAACTTATTGGGGTAAAGAAGTTGAGATTCAATAGGTTTGTATATATTTAACATTTCTCCACAAAAGAAAGGAAAAAATTAATAGATATAGATGACATATAGATACATAGATACATGGATACATAGATGCATAGATATATTGCTATATAAATATTTTTACCATTATTTCTAAGCATTTTCATCTATATTTTGTGTTCTAATTTATCTGCTCAGCAAATTCCTTCACAGAAATGCTACCACAGGGGAAAGGAGCAATTATCTTTGTTAAGGATATGGGTCAAACAATATAGGTCTTTTATGCTAAACATAACCCTATGAATATTTTCCATTTACCAATTCATAGAAGTACACATCTTTTTCATTCTTCTGCCTGAGAACGTCTAAGATAAAATTAAACTCAGAGTCAGGCAGGATGTTGGATTCTTGCAAATCAAAAGCATTTTGTTTTTTGCTTGGCTGTACACAGGATCTACAGTCAGAGTAACATGAAGATTAAAACTGGATGCATATAATACTTTGATATTCACGTGGAAACTGCCATAAACACTGAAGAACTTTGAAGTGCAGTAACCATGTGAGTACTTAGTGAGGAGCACATGTTCCTTGAGTTAGAACTAGGACACCTTCAAAAAGTCCATTAAAGATCAAGAATGAAAAAAATTGAGGGTTGCAGATAGCCTCGGATGAATTACAGTATCTACTCATTTTAAAATAGAAAAATTGATTTTATCAAAGCCAGGTTCCTTACTACACACAGGCCTAATCATACAACTTCTAAACTACTCTAGCGGTGTTCTGATTTTCCAAACACCAAGTCTTTTTCAGGTAAGATCATTTAAAATACTGCTAAGAGTAATCTTCTGCCTGAAAACAAAAAAGCAAAAGAGAGAGGAAAACCAGGAAAATTCGATGTGATTACATCATTCACATTCTTCTGTTTTGAGAAATCTTTCTGCTCTGGGTTTCTCTATGCTTGTTGTGATAGCTAGTACCCTCCAAATCCCATGCAACTCTGCGTCTCATTCCCTGACATTCTCTTGAGTGTCCACTCTGAATTTGTGCAGAATAACCTAACACTTTTCACTGATGGGCATTATTCTCTGGATAGTCTATTACTTTTTGTGACTTAGTCTTTTTATATATTTTCTTTCTCATTTTCAAATACTCTTCTTTGTCTGCAAAGCGATCACTAAATTTCCAATTTTTAGTACATGAACAGTATGTAAAAGAGTATTGCATTAGCAAGGATGGATAAATTACTACAACAAAGAGCCTCAAAATGGCAGTAGACACATATAATAGAGAAGATCTATTTCACATCATTGGGTAGCCAGCAGGTTGCCATATGCAGATCTGCTCAGGGACTCTAAAACCTCTAAGTCCCCCACTGAATTCTTTATATTCAATCAAGTGTTGAGAGAAGAAAGAACTTCAGAGAGACTTGGGAGCGATACCATTTCTGCTTCCACTGGTGAGAGGTTGTCACCTGGGCTCACCTGGACATCAAGGCCTAAGACAGCAGCTTGTATGGAAAATCGAGGGCCAAAGCATAGGGCAGCTGGCAAAGCTTGACAGAACTTCTGCCAAACAAATTAAATGTCACCCTTGTCTCAGTGACTTTTCTCTCATTGCTGAGGCAAAATACCCAATGCCCAACATTAAGGAAGGAAAGGTTATTAGCTCACAGTTTGTAGAGATTTCAGTCCATAATCAGTGGGCTCCAAAGCAGGGTGGTATGGCAGGGGGGCAACAGTTCATGGTGGCAGAAGACAGAAAAAAAAACAAGAGCAAAAAGTGGGGAAGCAAGCCTCCTTTCCTCCCTTACACTGTAAGCAAGCTACCTGCCCTTGGATAGGTCCTCTACACCCCAGGATGTAGAACTGCTGGGTCACTTAGTTAAGCTTCTACACTTCTTAAATTGACACAATGTGTCAACCATGACACCCCCCTCAGTGTCATCCTCCAATGTATCTCTCCAGTGGAAATATTTACTCTTTCCTTAATGTCAGATTTCAATCCTGTTTTGCCACACAGCCTTCTTAAATGCAACTTGTTTACTTGTCTGCTTCCTTGAGATGACTGAATTCTTAGAGATGAGAAGTTGTGTTTCATTTATCTTTTCATCTCCAGCAATTATTATCATATTTGACATATGGTAGGTGTATAATAAATAGTTGTGGGTAAGTGACTTCAAAATGAATGTCATTTAATTATATCTCAAATAATTACAGAGAATCCCTCTGACTACTATTAAAATTATTAAACAAAGTGAAAAACAAGTTTCGTGACTTAAAATTTCAGAAAGGAGGCAGGTTCCATTATCAAAGTAGAAGAAAGAGAGGGAGATTGGGCTATAGTGAGACTTTGTTATGGGAAATGAAGTGTTTGTAAAATATCTTTTTTTCTTTTACGTTGTGTACACTTTCTGGAAGTCAGGAGCTGACACTGAGTAACAGAAGAAAACAGATCTTCTTTGATTGTAGAAATTGTAGAGGCCAGCTCTCTGATGAAGATAAATAAAAACCATTTTTCAGAACCAGCCAAAAATAATTCTCAAAGTAGTATTTCATTAGAGACTTTTAATCAGGGGCCATGAATCAGGAACATACTTTTTATCCAGTAGCCGCTGTAGTCAACATCTATAATATTGAAAAGAAACCAAATAGAGTTTGTATGTTTAATCTGAAGACATATTCATTGCATATTATCCATTATAAAATATGTTTCTGTATAAAAGTTTGCTTTCACATAAAGAATATACCTGTAAAATAGCAGAGTAGTGTTTTTTTTTTTAATCCTACGGACTACAAAACTGAAATTAAACTTTGGAAGTAATAAATCTGAAGCCTCTGGAACGAATCTTTGTTTTTTTGTTTTTTTTTTTGTTTTAGTTTTGTTTTTCTCCAGTACCGGGAACCAAACTCACGACCTTGCGCTTGCCAGGCAGGCGCTTTGCCGCTGAGCTAAATCCCCATCCCCAAATCCTTCTTTTCTTCTTCCACTTTGGATGCCTACTCTCAGTCCTTGGCTTTCTTTTACGTGCATCTGCACCATGCCAGTGTCTATCTCTATCCCCACACGGTATTTTAACTGTTTGCCACTGTCTGTTTTTAAACTTCTCTCTTATTTTCAAAACACCAGTCATATTGGCTGAAGTTCTGCCTTAATGACCTCACCTTAACTCTCTTAAATCTGGGAAGAACTTTTTTATAACAGCCCATCTACAGATGAATGTTATAAACACAACATGTTTTGGTGAGAACACACAATTTCTGAGAGTGTTGGTTGCCCATTTTATTTGCTTGAGAGACACTGAGGGTTTTAGTAAAGCATATTTCTGCAAGTGCCTGGGTGGGTGGTTGGGGTGAGGCTTTGGGCACTATATCTTACTTCTTCCTCTCTTTTTTTTTCTTTTTTTTCTGGTACCGGGAATTGAACTCACAACCTTACACTTGTCAGGCAGGCGCTGTGCCACTGAGCTATATCCCCGGCCCCTCTTCCTCTCTTGTACTGGTTCCCTGCTCCGCTTCCTGGCTGCCATAAACTAAGCAGATTTACTCCCCCACAGACCCCCTCAGTCACATTTCTGCCTTGGGGCCAGCTGACTACGGACTAAAGCATTGGCAACTGTGACCCAAATAAACCTCTCCTTCTTTAAACTGCAGGCGTTAGGCATTTTCTCTCATCAATGAGAAAGATGACTACTCTACAATTCAAGCCATAACAATTCTATAGAGGAAACTACTCCCAGGTAATTAATTTGTTTCCATCTTCTTGCTTTCTCTGTTTTCCACTTCTGTCTATTGTGATTTGTGTAGAAAAAGTGAGGACTTATGATATTTATGAAGAAATTTGGGATCACTTTTCTCCTTTTATCCTATACTGGCAGATGCTAGCAGTGCTTTTTCTCTACTACTCAATGAAAACAGTTGGGTTTCCCACACCAAGTTTCCAGATAATGCTCTCTCCAAACATCACCAATGATTTCGTAGCCTCAAGTTTATAGAACTCATGTCCCTTAGGCTCACTTTTAGCCTATTTCCGGCACATGTTTGGTGTTCTATTTTCACTACTAGCCTACTGAGCATATTTTGTCAATGAATGTCTTGAACATACAGCTTGAAAATCTGTGCAGTAGTTCATATATGTACCTGTCTCCAAGTAGCTGGAATGTGACTGCCCATGTGATCTCTCAAACACATTAGCATTAAAATGAAATATAAGAGTAATGTCTTCCTGCATCCACTTTCTATCTGAAGAAAGAAGAATTAAATCTGAATTCTGTCATTTTTCTGCTAAAATGTCTGGGAAGGTATTGCTGACTTTTCTTGACCCTCTCTTTGGTTTCCTGGAGAAAAAATTCAAATAGTTCAATAAAAATCTTCATACTAAAATGAGAGAAAGAATAAAGCAGTATATTACCAGTAAATTAAACAATACTTTACCTGGAAGGAATCACGCTGGGAGAGCTAATTAAACATTTGAAATATTGGTTGTATGAATTTATAATATTTGCTTCAGGCTTGGTTGCTTTTCTGATTCTGTTTAATACAATTCACCAAAATTAAAGTCTTATTAAGTTAATATATTGAACACACACACTCACACATGTGCACACACCTATGCCACTAATATTTCCTAAAGGATGATAGGAGAGGCTCCATTGATTAGCAGATCAATGATTAGAGAAGAATGAATTTGAAACTCCCACAGACAAGAGATTTTCTTTCCTATACACAGATCCTAGGAAAATAAAATTTATTTGTAAAATATGAAACCTGATGACAATCTATTCAACCAAGTATTTTAGCATCTTTTACAGCAAACTTCTATGTTAAGTGCTATCAGGGACAAGGTGTAGTGTTAGAGATGAGAGGAAGAAAATTATAATGTTTGAAAAAGTGATGGAAACATGAAAGGTAAATGAAATTAGCTATGTAAATTATGAAACATTAGTTACCACTGCTCCATAGCTTCAATGAGAGTATAAAAATTCTATGACATCTCAAGATAGAGAATAACAACCAAAAGAAATAAACTTAGGTTGTATAATAATTCTTCTTACTAAGCTTTCCGCTGCCCCCCCCCAAATTTTATCACACTATGCTATTGCAGGAAATATGTGGGAATATTAAATAAATCTTCCACTTTTCAGCACTAAAATAACCTGAGCAGTTTTTTAAAACTTTACGTCATCATTTTGTTTTATTTGTTTTTGTTTTATGTTTTTTGTGTAAATTTCAAGCAAACTGTCTCCATTCTCTAAAAGTACTAGGGCTAAATCTAGTTCACTATGGTATTTCCACATGGCCATTTATTTTAAGAAATTGATATTTGAAAATAAAGACCGTATGGCACAGATGTTAGTTATAAATATTTTTTAACCACAAAACTAAGAAATTTTAAAAGCTCTCCAATCCAAACCAAGCAGTTACTTAGTCTTTCTTTCTTCTACTTACAGTTTTTTGTTTTTGTTTTTTCCAGTACCGGAAATCAAACTCACAATCTTGTACTTGTCAGGCAGGCACTGTGCCACTGAGCTAAATCCCCAGCCCCTTTCTTCTACTTATGCCAAATAAACAAAGAACACTTTTTCTTCTAAAAACTACACTATACGATTCTGATTGTATCAGTGATATTCATTATCCTTGAAAATTCATATTTTAATGAATAAAAAATTAAAGTATAACCTTTTGTCAGCTAAGTTTACCACGTGTTTTAAAATATTTCTGTATGTTACTTGTTTCCTCTTTTATGAGTGTGCTTGTAGTACATACAGTTTGCATCCCTTGTGCGGAGTAGGTTCATGTGCATACCATATTATAATATCGTTCCTCATTCCTTCTCCCTCCTCACCTCCTCCCCTTACTTTTCATTTCATAACCAGTGATGGCCTTCAAGGACTATCTATCTAGAGTCATAGAAAATTGATAGATAACATATGACACATAAGAATGGATACCATATTCTCTTGGTCAGTCAATTCTGTGTTTCTGCATCTTCTGAATTATTTCTCATTATGAACTCAACAAATATTTATTGAGTGCCTCTAACAAAGTAGTCCCAGAGCTTAATATGACTGCAAAGCATCCCGCTATTAAGTAGCCAATGCGGGAGGAAGAGGAAGGTAAATTTCAAACAAGTAATTACAATGCTTCCAACAATTGAAAAGTATTATAAAGATAAGAAACTTCAGCAATTTAAAGGAATTGGTGAGGATAGTCACAATTCCATGAAAGGCCTCTCTGAGGAGATTCAAACAAGATTTCGTTTTCCAAAGAGATTACTCCGCCACAGAGAACATTGAGTAATAAGACTAAAGACAAGGACAGGCTGTTCAACCACATACTTCTATAGTGCCGAGACTTGAAAGAGGGGAAAAGGTAACAGAAGAGGCAGTACTTCCAGAATTTGAAGGTTTTCTAACCTGTATTTACAAATGTGTGGTTATTTCAAGTAAGGCATTTTATGAGGTTTGCTAAGATTTTAAACAAAAGCAGAAAAATATTTGAGGTTTTCTTGGTCCACTCCATGGTGAATGAATTGTGAGGGGATCTGTCCTCAGGACAAAGTGCAAACCCCAATAGAAAACCACCAAAATAAGAAGTGGGAGATGAAAATTTCCTTCTCCCTCAGAGTGAAAAGCTAGTGATCCAAGCAAAGTAAACACCTCTTCTCTATAGGATCACCTCTGGGCCAGACTCAAGCTTTTAATAATGCTGTTATCAGTTTATATCACCTACATTGTTTCATAATTGCCATGTTGAGAGGAGAAGAAGGGAAAGAGACAGGCAGAGAGGGGAGAGAGAGAGAGAGACTTGACTCTTCAGTGAAAGTTACATCACACATTACCTGTGCCTACACTTCACTGTCTATATTTGATTATGTCACTACAAACCTAGGTGAAACTTGTGGTTCTGACACTGAGGGAAGAAAGAAATGTAAAATTAGAGATTGAGAAATCAGTGAGAAAGCTCTTACAGTCACCGAGGCCATGTAAGAAAGTATGGTACCCAAGCCAAGGAAGTAGTTTTGAAGAAGTCCCCTTTAAATCCTGAACATTCTCCATCCTTTGCTATACATGAGCCAAGCTGTACAACCCAGACCTTCTACTTAATTCCCCCATACACTCCAATACTTCTCTGGTTTGTGTGTGTTTGTGTATGTGTGTGTATGGGTATGTGTATAGGGAGAAATCTTTAACAAACACTTGAAATGCTGTGAATGGTGTAGGCTTCTAGGTCACATTGATTCACTTAAAATCTTACCTACATATTTACTACCTTGTGACATTCAATAAATCTCTTAACATTTCTGTTCACTTTCCACACTTATAAATATGAATGCTAATAGCATCTACCTTTTAGACCTATTATTGTGATTAATAGAATCACAAATAAATTGTTATTATGCTAGGCATGCAGGAAATGTTCAATAAAAGCTGAGAGCTGATTCAGTGGAATATATTAGAGTTTATGTATTAGTAGAACAAATATCCTAAAATATAATATCAGACATCCTTCTTTTTAATGACCTTTGGATTATTTTATTCAACTCAGAGTCTAGCCAACTGCATTGATGACTCTATCTAATGATTTTCTTTTCTGCCCCTGTACTTGGGGTGTTGAAGAAAGAAAGAAACATTTTATTATATAAATGTTGCATAAAATTCAGAATGCTTATTTGCTTTCAGGGTTATCTGTTACATCTTTGGTGGAAATCAGAACTGTTTGCTTAAGACATCTTATTTTATTTATTCCTAACAGTCTTCTAGGATATATCTTGGTTTTTAATTTGAGCAGTGTTCTTTAACCTTGGAAATAAATATACTTTCATAGGAAATCTGGTGACAGCTGCTTCTTGCCTTACTGCCTGTAGGAAAAGAAAATGTTGCAGTTTATAGGGACTAGCAAAAATCAAGAAAACACTGCTGTCCTATTTCAAGGAAGACATACAGTGCTTCCATTCTTGTGGGTCCCCAAACCATTTTGAAAAATTCTATATGCTTAATGAGACTTATCCTAAAAAGAAGTAAAGAGAGAAAGCAAGATCAGCAATGACAAGGAGTAAAGTATACGTGGGCTTCCCAGGCATGAACATCAAGAGGGATGAAGAAGATATGTATGCAGTCTGAGAGGGATACGAACAAAAAGAGATGTATGAGGGAGGTCTGACAGCATCTCAAAACTGACCTAGGAGAGAAAAGAAGGAGGAAACAGAAATTAATACAGATCCTCACAAGTAAAATATATAAAGGGGGGAAGTTAAATGTTAAAACTAAACATTAAAATATAGTCTCCTTGGGAGAATCACTCAGGGGTAATATAGTGAATGTACATACACCTTAAGCTTATGTGTGCTATGAGCCCCAAAGGCAAATTCTCCCAAAGGCAATACAAAGATAGAAGAAAGGCATGCTTCTCTGTTACTATTTTTATTCTAAATGAAATTTTATAGTACTAGAAAAATGGTTTCATAGTTGGACAACCTGAATCAAGGGCTCTCTCTATTATTTGTTGTTCTTGTACAAGACAGAACTTGACATTGTATTACGGCACAAAAGCATGATTCCACGAGTCACTTTCCAAAAGAGCTATGTCTAAGTCCCTATTAATGTTTTACACTGCCATCACAAAATATATGAGACAATCATCTTACAAAGAGGAAAGGCTTCTTCCAGTTCACAGTTTGGGAGGGTTGGGTCCATGGTTAGCCGGCCCTGTTGTTTTCAGCTCTGTACTGCATCAGTGCATTGTAGCAGCAGAACATGCTGGAGGAACCCTGCTTAACTGTTTGCTGGGAGTTAAAGAAAAAGAAATGACCAAGATCCACAGTCTCTGTGGGTGAAGTGTCCCAGTGACTGGAAGACCTCTTTCTAGGACACATCTCTGAAAGTTCCCAGTCCCTCCCCAAAGCATCAAGCTAGCGACTAAGAGTTTAACATGTGAGTGGTTGCGGGGCACTCAAGATACCAAGTATAGCAGGGGTCAAAGAGAAGAAGAGGTTTGAGTCACAAAAACACATTTAATGATGTAACTACATGTGGCTATGTGACACTTTTTGCTGATCGTGGCATTCACTGAGTACAGTTGAAGGGTAAAACACTAGATAATAAGAATAGTAGAGAAGTGTACAATGTCAGAATTCTCTCTAGCATGAGAGATCATTTTAAGCAAGACAACAAACATAGACATCTGAAAAAGATGATCAAATTTGATCATGCACCAAATGTCTGCATAGGAAAAATATTCAAAGAAAGAAAAATGATAGATTGAGAAATAGATTGAGATAAATTGAGAGAAATCAATTGAGAGGAATAGGGGGAGACATTGTAGTCATAAAGACTGTAATAAATGGAGGCCTGATGTGTCCGAAGTATTTGATGGGTTCCTGTAAGTGAATAAAAATTAAAAATAGGAGGGAAAAATGTAAAATTCAATGGTGACATTCACAAAGAGGGAAGGTAACTGATCAGTAGCCAAAGAAAAAGAAGTTCTGTTAATATGTGACACACAGTATAAGAAATACAGGGGTTAGAAGCTTTTAACCATCAAGTTTGAAACCAAAAAATAAATTGAATAAATGTTGCATTGACAACAATGCAAAAATTCAGACCCTTTCATAGTTCTGTTGGTGAATATGAGTTACTATAACTTTCCTGGAAAATAATATAAAAGTGCTTTTATGTATGTATGTATGTATGTATGTATGTATGTATGTATGTATTTGTACTGGGAATCCTACTCAGGACGTTGCACTTGCCAAGAGGGTGCTATAATGCTGAACTATATCACTGACCCCTAGAAGTCCTTTGGAAAACATATAATTTTTAACCTTCATATTTTTCTCTGAGTATATTGAATCTTTCTTGCATTCAAGAAAAAAAAAGCCCTGAAAATTAAACTGAACAAGAAAACTGGAAGAATATTTGAACAGCAGAGATTTTATTACAAAAATTGTTTACAGTAGGGAAACTACCACAAAAAAATTCTGAGTATTAATTTGCTATGAAGAAGATTATATTGATTTTGGTGTGAAAGGAAAAACCAATAACTATAAAATTTAATGAAAGATAAGGTATCAAGGCGGAGGAAAAAAGGTTGCTTCTTCAACTGGCCAAGTACAGGATCTGTGTGGCTTATGATATAGTGACTCTGTGTTCTGCTAGGGAATGTGTTTCCTAATATCTACAGATAAAGTCTGGGACTTTATTAATGAAGCAAATGAGAAGAAACAAGGTGAAACGGAACCTCAGGGTTTTCCATTTTGAGGTACTAGGTTTAAGAATCTAGTTCAGGGCTTTGAGCCTCATTTTTCTCAATGCAAAGGTAGAGCTAAAGTATGGAAATCAAAGGGTTGAATTGAGAATAAAAGCAGATAGGTTTATTTTTTTATTTTTATTTTTATTTTTTTTTTTGCTTTTTCTCCGGTACCAGGAACCGAACTCACGACCTTGCGCTTGCCAGGCAGGCGCTTTGCCACTGAGCTAAATCCCCAGCCCCCAGCAGATAGGTTTAAATCACTCAGTGTAGCATGCAGTCAAGTGCTGGTGCTTGGGTTAGAGAAAGCAGCCCCTCGGAAAATGCGAAGAACCCCCAGCACCAAGATGACAAGGCTAGTGGTCACGCTGAGGTCTGAGAAGGTCACAGCGCCGGGAGAGACAGCCTGACCCATCGTTCGCGCCAGACATGTGCATGAGAGAAAGTGTCATTTTGAGTTTAGTTGCTCTGAAATATTGTTGTTTTCCTTCAGACATTTCCTGAGCACATAAATATTCATAAGTACAAATCAAATATTGTAGTTATCATCCAAATTAAAAGATGCAGCACCCCTTAAGAGGAAAATATGTACTTAAAATTACATTTCAAAACTTAGTCCCATCCATGTAGAAGATAAAACTTCAAAGGCAGATGAAATTTATGGAGCTTATCTTTTTTTGTGTTGTTTTGTTTGTAGCAGAGAACAAAGAGACCACGACAGGCTCTAAATGTCCCTATTTTCTACAAAGGAATAAAATTTGCTTCTGTCAACACTCAGGAAAGCTTTTTCAAAATCACCACCCTCCCAGAAAGGCTTGAGTTGAAATTTTGTACAGAGTATGTGCAACAGAAGTACAAAAGTACTGTGGATTCCTAGGAAGGGGACAGGCTTGAACTCCCATAATTCGACATTCTTTTCTACAGCACTGGCTCCAGATACATGGTTGAGTGGGTTAGTACACGGCAGCTGTAAAGTTATCCTTTATACATGTCAGCTGATTGTTGGCATTTTTAACATTCTAAGCAATCATGCATAACAATCTTTTAGTTGAAGATTTAGAATGGCTTTTAATAGCAGTTTTTCACAGATAAATTTTACACTCTAGAGTGTTGTAAAGGGATACTCATTTCACATAGCTATTCCAACTTCTAAGAACAAATCCTAGCAAAGCATAGGAGAATTAAGTTCCAAAAACATCTCCATAGTATTTTATGTATTAATGAAAATACAGAATCTATATGAGTGTATTATAATACAGAATTATTCTAATAGTTTGTTGGACACATACTTATTCAACTTAACAGCACTAAGCCATCACAAAAAGTGCATATATATATATATATATGTTGATATGAAATGATGGTTATGATAGGTTGGTAAGTGAAAAATTGATTATCTAATATATGAAGGAATTCACATATGATTTAAATATGTACACACTCTCAAAAGAGGACCAATGTACCAGGGGCAACTAAATGAACAAAAGGATATAGAAATGTGTTTATAATAAGTATTTTGATATATACTCTATTTTTGAAATAGCTTACAAATCTACATGTTCCATTGCTTCTACAGTCAACAAATATAACCTTAATCACAAAGTAGAATATTTAAACAAAGTAGCTAATGTAAAATTATTTAAACAGAATTGCTATTAGTTATTAAGTGGCAGGAATAATTCTAGAGGTGCTGTATATATTCTTGCACTAATATTTTAGTCACTCTATTACACTGACATTTTTTTTTTCTAAATTTATATGATGCATGATATAATTAAGGAAGATCATGGCACATGAGGATGAGAGTGTTTATCTAGTCAACCTAACAGCAAGGATAACTCACAAGCTTGCTTTAATCAATCAATATGTGATGCACAGGGTACATAAAATAAAAATATACAAGGGGAATTTAAATGAAAAGTACATATCACAGTAAAAGGCACATTGCCTTTAATGCCCTACAGAATACTCTCCTCACCTCTAACATACCAATCTCATTGCTCTTACCTCTTTCTGAAGCAGTTCTGGAAGTCTTCTCTGGTGAATGTCTTGATGAGGAGTGATCAAAACCTGGCCAATGGTGCTGCCAAGTTCCATCCACCAGAAAGGCAGGCTCACAAAGTACTGTGCTGTGTCCACATCCACCTCTTCCACTGGATCTGTACAGTGGAGCTTCTGATTCTTCTCCACCTTCCAAATGACCAGGGAAGGGAAAGCTTTTAAATGGGTGAGGGCTGTGGAGGGAGCCATGACAGCACAACTAAAGATGTTAAGGGAAAACAATTTCCAGAGCTGCTTTGGCGGGTTACAAGGATGATGGCATAAGTGTATTAGAAATGAAGGGAGAAATTTTGGAAGGATTGATGTCAATGTGTTTTATTGTAATAGTTTTTACAAAATTTAAATATTTACTTATGTTAGATCACACATCAAATACTACGTTAATAAAGGAAGCACCTGTTTTTGTTCATGAGAAAGCTGTCTCTTTGGATATATTTAAGATTTGTTTAACTACACCTGGACAACTACGGTACACACAACAAACCTCCACTATCATATTCGACCTCCTTTATGTCATTTGCTTACCTATATATTTCTTTCTATCCTGTTACGAGCTGCTTGAATATGGGAATACATTCTTACATCTCTAGGATACAAAATGAATCCCAGAAAATCAAAGATCTTTTGGTAGTATTTGATGAATGAATGGATGGATGAATATAATTCAAACATATTCCTGAGATGTATAAAATTACATTACTTTCTACTTAGCATGTCACACATTTTTGTAGGTGTGATGTTTCAAATTAATTAGTGTAAAGTCCTTCAAATGAGTGAAATAAATATTATATCTTTGCTTCTCTGGATTTTCTCCTCAGTCATAACAATCATAAAGTAGGATCAGCAGGCACACACAGATCATTAATCTCATGAGAAGTCTTTCAAGATAAAGCACAAAACTACAAGCCCGTCTTAAAGGCAAATTTGAGAGGCAGAAAAAGTAAAGCATCTCTCTTTCATTATTACCATATTATCATGGAAAAATGATTGTATTCAAGACTTAAGACTAACTTTTAAAAAATGGAAATAGAGATAAATGAAAATAAATTGGATCAATTCAATGAACCTTAGTGAATTTTAGTCAGATGTTCTTCAAATTAGGTCAAAATATTATTTTTGCTGTAGTTTTTCTTAGTCTAGCTTCATTGTATAACTAATAAATAAAGAAAGTTACAAAGTCCAAGTGATTGGGAATATTGTCAGAGTTAGAATGATGGATTCTTAGTAGCAATCACCACCCAGGTCTCAATTTCCTTAATAGACCCCAGGTAATATGTTTCAGAAACAAAAGCACCAAGAGATAATTCAATTCACCTAAATTAAAAAGAAAACTGTTTAAATTATAAGTGCTATTAAAATAGCATAAACTACCATGAGTTAAGACAAGGAACCATACAATAAAGTCACAGATGGTGAACAGGGCCCTGTAGATCAAGCTGCTGGTGTAAAGAGCGGGCAAACCTCCCAAGTGCTGGTGCTGTTTCCATTCCTGATTACATGGATCAGGCTTCGTCTTCACATTTTTCAGGCAAGAAGATGGAGGTTTGGAGGTGCTGCAGGATGATACACACTTGTGCAAAAGGATGTGTGACTGCAGCCCTCGAATGAGTATCCCAATGTCAGATGAGAAAATGGGTCACCAAGGCAAACACACACAGAAATTTCTCAATTTCAGCTGGAATGTCGATTTAGCAACAAATTACTTTCTGATCTTCTTAAAGTCCTTCATATCCTTTTATTCAAAAATGTGGATATAATTATGCTGTTTCTTTTAATCCTGGTTTAAAAGGACTGTGATTTTTTTATAGTAGAGTCTGACAGCTAAACTTTAAATGCATGTCTCTAGCAATATTGCTACTTGAAATCTTGGGGTTCTGTTGTTATCATTGTTGTTAGTTTGGTACTAGAGATGAACCCAGGACCTTCACAATGGATTACAACACCAGCCCCTCTGTTTTAGAAAAAAATTTAGAAACAAAGTGTTGCTAAGTCACTAAATTATCCAGGCTAGGCTTGAATTTGCTATCTTCCTCCTTCAGTCTTACCAGAGTACTGTCAGAGATTGTTTAGGTTTTATTTATACCTATCAAATGGGGTAAGTGTAGAAAGCAAAAGTTGTGATCACTCTTTTAGTTCTAGCAGCTTCCTATAGAATCACTTCATCTGCCCTAAAGAAAAAGCTCTCTGAACACTTACGTTAAGTAAGACCGTTAAAATAGTACTAGTACACATCCAAAGCCATTTTGTAATTTTCCTACTTTGCTTTAATCAGTTCCACAGTGTGATGATTTATTAGCGTGAGCACTACCCAAAGTACCTCATTTCCTGCCCTCACCCATCCCTGGAAGACGACCAAGGGATGGACCGTGCAGGGTGCACTGAGGGTCTGGAGGAGCTCGGGGAAGAAGTGGGATGGTAGCATAAGAGTTGAAACTTGGCCCCAGAGACCTGTCCAGCAAAGGCCATTGTCAATGGCGTACTTTCTGGCATATGTTGAACATTAGGTCTTTGTTACCTCCATGTGAAAGCAAAAGCTTAAAGACCAGGCACGCTAACTTATTCAACGTGAGAACCAAGAAATTCAAAACTCAAGATCCATGTTTGGTGACCAGTGACGCCACTTTCCTTGGGCATTTTGGCATTTTTCTGAGTCATGTAGAGTGTCACTGATAATTTCTTAACTCTGTCAGGGGCTTTTGAGTGTACTGTGTACATCAGACAAGATGAACAGTTTCCCAAGTTTGGGACACAGGTACAAATCAACAGATAGGCACAGTGATTTTTAATGCACAGGATGGCTGTGGAATGTTCATTATTTGGGGCATGTGTTGCCATTGAGATTTCTTCCTTTCAGCTGGGCTATTGAATTTTTCAATGTGAAAAATATTAAGAATAGTGATTGTGTATGTCACAACGTATTAATATAAAATCAAGCTAAATTTTCATGTTATAATCTCACTGGGAACAACCATCTTGGACATTTTTTAAATCTGATACCCATCGTATCTATTCACATTTATCATTTCACTTAGAAAATGAAATAAATGAGATTAAAATACTTTTTTGGTTAACTAAGACATATTCATATTTGTAGCATTTAAATCTTAAATAGAATATGAAAATTCATCTAAAGATAGCTGTGAAAGTGCTTCATAATTGCACCATAATCTTAGTTACCTTCAGTAGCATTTCAGACCATAACTTTTATAGTTTGGAGAAATACCTTATTGGTAATGGTAATTCAAGAGGACAAGATTTATAACAGAAGCAATAATATTTTTCTTTGTTAAATTTTCTAAGAACGCATGATTTTCTATACAATGTGCCTTTCTGACTCTGAGTCTGAAGGGAGTTAGTGTTGGTAGAAAAAAATAATAGTCTTTATATAGATTATTTTATTTCACTGTGCAACATGCTTTTATAAGAAAAAAACTTAAAAGAAAATTAAACTCATTTAAAAAGCACATAAATTGTTTTAGCAACAAAGCAATTAAGGAAGCATGCCTACCCAAAGTGATGGGTAATATTCTAAGCACAAAAAGGGATAAATTGCCCTCTATTTGGAAACTGTGTGCTATCTCTTGAGGTTTAATAAGTAAAGGATGTTTATGTTTGGGATTAATATGAAAATTTGGATCTCTCTTCTGTAGAATAAAAAAAAAACCCAAGTACATAGGTGGAGAGAGTAGGAAAACAGAAGTAGGAAGGAAGGGAATGACCAGGTGTAGGTAAGGAATGCAAAGTGACAGTTATGTAAAATAAATGAAAGCCAGAATATCTAATACTTTCCAAGAGGATTCTGATCAAACATAATAGCAACAAACATAATAGCAACAGGGTGAAAGAAAGGTAGAATTAAATCATGCAACTATCTCATACGGGAAGAATGTGGCATGAAATAACTCTGAGGAATTTTAAACCTCTACATTTCTAATGATGAGAAAGACAGTATTATATCCTGAAAGTATGCTAGCAGAGTTGATTTTAAGTACTTCTCACTGTACACATACCTACCAGTTCACACACACAGATTACTGTGTGAGAGTAGATATGTTCATTGACTTGACTGTACTAATCATTTCACTGGGCAGATATACACCAACAGATCACGTTGTGCATCTTAAATGCATACAGTAAAAATTCACTACCCTCTGTGAGTTTTGAGTTACTAAGGATTTTCTACAAATATTAAAGTTAAAATAAACTCCAATGAATTGATTTATGGATTGCTTGTCTCTAGTCTGTGCCCAGAACCAAGCAAAAATATTTTGAATTAAATCATAGTAGTAGAAAGTAAATTATCTTTATTACTTATGCAGATGTAAGCAGTGTAGAAAGCACAGCTTAAACAATTTAAGAACATCCAACAGTATTAAACATGAACTGTTTAAGAAAATGTTTTTAACATTTCCACACCCATGACTGAAATTTTATTGAGAGCATGTGACAGAAACATAAGATTTATCTGTTTAATATTGCTATTCATGAAAAGAGGAAGAAAATAAAAACGAAGTATAACATTTATGACTCTTTCTTTTTTTCTTTCTTTCTTTCTTTCTTTTCTTTCTTTCTTTCTTTCTTTCTTTCTTTCTTTCTTTCTTTCTTTCTTTCTTTCTTCTCCCTCTCATCCCCTTCTTTTCCCTCCCCATCTTCTGTTCTACTTTTCTCTCCTTCTTCTCTTCCTTCCTTCCTTCCCTCCTACCTCCTTCCTTTTTGAAACTTAAACTGCAAAGAATTAAAGTGTAAAACAGTTCAACTTGATAAAAGAAAATCCCACAGAAGTAAAAAAAAAAAAAATCCAAATAGTCAAATTTAACATTTCCCTTCTTAGAAAAAGAAGAGCAACTTTGCTGCCAGCATTCACTGAATTTCCAGTGATCAGAAATTACTATACTTTGAAACAGAAATACCACTCCTAAAAATAAAATACTGTATATAGAATGATATCTTTTGTTGCTAAAGACTATCTATATACAACAGTGATGTGAAAGCAATAACAAACGTGAGATATTCTATGGTACACTTTGGGAGTAAGGTATGGCTATGATCTTGAAACCATCTTAGTGTAAATGCTCCGGTTTCAAGCTCTGCCAATGAGTATTTCCAGGGGAATTGAATGGGCAATGGGGATTTAACAATGGTACAGCACTGCATGTGCAGCACTGTTCAGTGCAGTAGTGGGATCTTAAAACTGATATGGTCAAATTAACCTGGACTGTTTTATATATATATATATATATATATAGAGAGAGAGAGAGAGAGAGAGAGAGAGAGAGAGAGAGAGACAGAGAGAGAGAGACAGAGAGACAGAGACAGAGAGACAGAGAGAGAGACAGACAGAGAGAGAGGGAGAGGAAGAGAATGGATTTGAGGAAAACGAGAGCTAGACCAGTGCGAAGATTAGTTAGAAAAGTTACTATAATATAGAGCCGTGATGAGTATAGCCTGAACAAACACAATAGCAACATGGTGAAAGAAAGGTAGAATTAAATCACGCAACTATCCCACACATGCAGAATGTGGCATGAAATAACTCTGAGGAATTTTAAACCTCTACATTTCTAATTTGGTGATGGAGAGAATTCTGAAAATAACAGTTCAGGAAAAAAAAACCAAGGTCATATATTGGGTGGTATTCAAAAATAAGGTATATTAACATGTTATGAGTATGTTTATTTTCTAAAACATCTGTACCTGTATAGTGCTGGGAATCTAGGTCTGTACAGCTAAAATATATAAAAGTATTCATGGAAGTATTCTTCATATTTTACATGAGGTTCTAGGCACCATATAGATCTATGTATCCCATATAGCATTTCACTTTCTCCAAATTGTGCAATTCTGATACTTTGGCACTATATTTCATGAATAAAGAAAAGGAATATAAGGCTCAAAGATGTAAATCAATTTGATAAATTTCAAACACCTAGAAATATCTGTAATGGAATAACAAAAATTACTGCATTGAAATAATATTTTAATTCATTATTAGAATGCAATTTTCTTTCTCATAATTGTTTCTTGACTTGGAATGAATGGAGAGCCCAAATTACTTACAGCTGTGGGCACCTTCTCTCTCAAGCATCATCAATCATAAAACTGTATTTTTTTAAAGAGCTGCTCCTAAGATTTTACTTCTGAGATAAATGCTACTGCTACTGATTATTTATTAGTGTGTTCACTGGGTTTTGAGTGTAAGGAAAGAAAAAGGTAAAGTGAGTGGAGTGGATGTAAGGATGAGAGGGAGAGGGAAATGGAAAGACAGAGGGGGAGGGAGAGAAGGAGGGAGGGAGAGAGACAGAGAGACAAAGTGATAGTGAGACAGACAGACAGGGACAGAAAGATTGAGAGACACAGAGAGACAGAAAGAGAAGGAGAGAGACAAAGATAGACAAAGACAGAAGCAAACAGAGACGGAGAGAATGAGAGACAGAGAGATACAAAGAGAGAGACAGAGAGACAGACACGTGAGGAAACTGTCATTATTTGCCATTCGGATAGAAATTCCTTTCCTGAACTGCAGAATTACAGAAAGTTTGGGGTAGAGAGTATTTACCTTCAAAGGACTCTCCCAAACCTAGAGTATGGATTGTAACCATTTAACATCATTCACAATTGCTCTTTCCATTTTCATTGTGGTTATTCAGAGCCCAGAACCATTTTCAGGATTGCTTCTTGTGCCATCAGAATTTAGCCCTCGACTGTCAATCCTCTGTGAGGGCTGCTTTGGGGGGAGACAGCTGGCTCACCCTACAGTCTGCACTTGATGCTTCATCAGCCTGAATATACAGACGCCCAGAATCTTCACCATAACATTGGCACCTCTGGGAAGGCCGCTCCATTTCCAAGTATCCCGCAGATTTCCAGGCCTCTGCACTGCAGGCTCATGTACCACTACCCAGTTGTTCCTCCCTGTCCTCCTGATCCTCAGATGCTGGTCCCTAAATTACCCGCGGAAGTTAGCCCTATGCACTCACTCTGTCTGGTCAGCTGCTCCCTGAGCAAGTCAACATGCAACTGCTAGCGACGGGCCTACACTAAGTGAGCAGACGAAGCTGTTTTGGCTGAGATTTAAAGGACAGAATACTGGAAGAGATCCGTGATTCTTAGATAAAAGTATAGAGTCCGGTGATATGATTTCTGTTCCATTTTTCTCCCTGATTCAGTGCTTGGCAGCTTTGTTTGGTCCATACATATCATCTAAAAAACTAGGGCTATGACTATACCCAGTATTGTCAAAAAGCCATAGGAAATGTCTCTCATCTGATAGTTTGTCATACGGAAAAAGTTGAATCTTGCTAGGTAAAGACATTGTTAAATTTTCTGCCACATTCCTAAAATTGTAGGACACGACACTGTGGTAAGTGCTTATGCATAAAATTACTGGAAGTCTAGTGTGGGGTTTGCTTTCCCCGCATATCTTTAAGGTAGTTTATTTATCTTTAAGATAGTTTAAGGTAGTTTAACCATCTTACTAAAAGCTCATATTTTTTGAGAATTTTGTTGAATAACTATTTTTTTCAAACTTGGTAATGGTTCTTTCCTATGTTTGTATGCTTTTAGTTACTTTAGTCTCCTTTTTGAATTCAATAAATATTGTTTAACATAAACTAATTAATTAACCATTAAATAGAAAAGTACCCTTGAGTTTTATCAGTGCTTTAGTGGGTTTAATTTTTAAAGTATATTGTACCACTATGTAGGGTGTTCCCTAAACAAAATGAAATACAAGCACTCACGCAAACTGACTTCTAGAACTCTTCTAAATGTATGATAATAATGACAGCATGGTTTTGACTTATTGGCAAAAATATCTAACAGTTTAACAGCACAAAAACATCCACAAAGGAATGCACATATATATGTCATGATATTATCTAAAAGCTGATCAAGTAATTCAACGTGAATGAATATTCTTTGACATATGATTCTAGAAAAAGACATATAATCATAACATATGACTATAGAAAAAGACAGATGAATATAACATATGAGTACAGAAAAAGACAATAATGAACCTGAACTTCTGCCTTAAATTATATGGGGTACAATTGTTAACTAGAAATAAGTTGTAGATATAAATGGAAGAGCTACTAAACTCCAAGAATAAAACATATGTTTATGTGTATGACCTTAGACTTGGCACATATGGCTAGCTACAACACAGAAACCTAAAGTTTATTAGAAAATAAGGAATATTGAATATCATCAAAATTAAAAACCTCTGTTCCTTAAAGGATATTGCTATCAAATAATGAGACATTAATATTAGTTTTTAAAAGAGTATGTCTAATAAAATCCTTGTTCCCAAAATATATAAAGAATTACTACAAGCCAATGATAAAACAGCTAAACAACAATAATAAAAAGTAAAACTGAAGAAAATCTTCTCCAGAAACGAAACATAGATAACAGGCAATCACATGAAAAGATGCCCAGCGTCAGTACTCATTAAGGAAGTACAGTTTAGCACAGCAGAGTCATGGTACCACATGGCTTTCAGAACAGATAGGGCTTAAATGATTGATGGCACCAAATGCTGAGGATCCTACTCATTACTGATGGAAATGCAAGCGGGATAGAAACTTTGGAAATGGGTATAAAAATATCTTTAAAAATTCACTGTAATATAATATTCATCATTCTGTCAGACATTAAAATTCCTCCATTCTGTTCAAAAAACCAAAACATGTCTACAGGTAGGCCTTTAAAGTCTGGCCTGAGGAGCATTTTAGATTCATAGCAGAATTACAGACCGGGTAGTTATATCCCACATACCCACTTTCCCATTCATGCAGTTTCCTCATCATCCACATCGCCCAATGCAGTGTTGATAAATCTGAACTATCACGTTTTTGTCACAGAAAGCTCTTAGCTTACACGAGGGCTCACTGTTGGTGTTATAGGTTCCATTCATTTAGACAATGTTATTGTGACATGCATCCATCATTATATATCACACAGACAATTGCATAACCTCAAATCACTTTGTACCCTGCCTACTTATCCCTCCTTCCATTTGGACCTTTGGAAATTTCTGCTTTTTTATAATGTCCATGGTTTTGCCTTTTCCAGGATGTGATGAAGTTGAATTTTATATGTAGCTTTGCATATTAGCTTCTTTCATTTAACAATATGCATTTAAATTTTTTCTGTGTCATTTCATGGTTTTATAGCTCATTTATTTTAACATAGAGTATTCCACCTCTGGAAGTACTGCACTTTACCTGTTCACCTATTTGAGGATGCATTGGTTGCTTCCAAGTTTAGGTAGTTATGAAACAACTGTTAGCAACAACCACCTGCAAACTTTTGCTGGGACATGAGTTTAGCTTCTTTGATAAATATCAAGAAGTATGATGTTAGATGAGATGGTAATAGGCTGTTGGACTTTCCAAGACATCTCTGAACTGTTTTCCAAAATGGCTACACCATTTTACAAGCTACACCATTCCTACAAGCAGTGAATAAACACTCCAATTCTTCTACAGCCTTGCCAGAATTTCATATGTGATCAGGTTTCTAAACGTTGGACATCCTAATAGATGTGCAAAAATAGCTCATTGATGATTAACCTTAAAATTCCTAGTGAAATATCCCATTGAATGGCTTTGCACATGCTTACTTGATGTCTGTACATTTTCTATAATGAGATATCTGTTTAGGTCTTGGGGTCATTTTTTGTGTTGTCTGTTTTCTTACATTGAGTTTGAACAATTCTTTGTACTTTGGATAGCAGTAATGTATCAGCGAGATCGCAAAAACTTTCCCTCAAATCATGGCTTTAGTTTTACTCACTTCACTGTGACTTGGCAGAGCAGAGTTTTAAAAATTATAACACAGTCTGGTTGTCAATTCTTTCTTTTTTAGAATGTTTTTGGTCTTTTTTATTTTAAAATGTCATTGCCATAAACAAGATCATTTAGATTTTCTCACATTTTATTTTTTGGAATAATTACAGTTTTGCCCTTTATATGCAATTGCTCACTCTGAGTTAGTTTTTGTGAAGGGTCTGAGGCCTGTGTTTATATTCATTTTTTTCATGTGTGTACAGTTACTCAAGTACCATTTGTTGAAAGATTATCTCTTCTCCACTATTGCCTTTCTCCTTTGCTAAAGGTCAGTCGACTACCACCAACTTTTTCCACAGTAGTCAGAACTGGAAAGTATGCAAATGAATATTCATTGAGAATCTGAGAAAAAGTTACATTCCTCTCAGAAACATCATGTTGAGGCCATATATTTTGTAATTCTGTTTATATATGTTCTATAGAATAGGCAACAGACCAACATAACAATTAAGTATTGAAAATAAATGAATGGCTATCAGGGACTGTTGATACCAGAGGTCTAAATACACAAAGACCCCCAATGTATCTTTTAGAAGTGCTCAGAAAACATTTTTTCTCTTAGTATGGAATGAATGCAAAGGACTGGGGATAGAGTTCCGTGGCATAAGCACCTGCCTAGCAAGCGCAAGGTTCTGAGTTTGATTCTTGGTACCCCACCTCCAAAAAGGAATGAACACACAATGTATGCATTGGTCAACATTTATCAAAATTTTTATAACACTCACCATGCCAGTTACTACATGACACAGTGACATATACAATTTTATGTAAAAAACATTTTTTCATAAATTTGTAATTGATTATAGTATTTTGTCTGTCAAGGATCAGGGAGACAAGAGTACATCCTTCAAAATATCTCTTTTCAATGGAAACTTGTATAGCTTAATCAATCTTAAGTAATAAATGCTTGTGCAACTATTATTCTTGCTATTTTAAATGTATTTATGTTGTTATTTTGTTATTTTTTTCTCTTCAAAATAAAAAAGAACATGAAAAAATGAAAGTATAGGAGGCAAAGAATGATGTGTAATGAAATTTATGGTAGCAATACATACGACTTTTAGACCCTCTTCAGACTGACTTCGGTGATGGGTCGGTGTGCTAGAAATCTGTGTCCGCACACTGATTCAAGTAAAGCAAGGGGAGCTCCGCACACACCTGGGGGGAAGGGGCGGGTCAGTTCTGCTGCTCTGAGTCCAGCCAGGTTCTGCAGAGTGCAGTGTGAAACTCACTGTCTTCTTTTCCAGTTTAAGGAAAAAACACTTTTTTATGATTCCCATGATAAGGAGAACAAAAGCATCACAAAGATAAAAATATTCAAATTGGTTTTAAAAACAATGGCACATATGAAACTACAATGCTAAATAAATGTAAAGAAATTTAAATGCTAAATAAATATGAAGAAACATTCTGGGAGACATAAACTCTGCTTTATTTGGGTGTGCAGCTGATTTTCTTTGAGTCTGTTCTCTAAAACATATGCAACTCTTTCCTCCCCCACTGATACTTATTTTGCTATATGGATTATTTTTAAACAACCCAGATTTTAGATCACTGGAAATGACTAGACCTACAAAAGGTAGGTCATACCAAAAGTCATTGAAGTTTACACTTAATCACAGATTAGGTTTAATCTATAAAATTATATTCTTGTTCCACTCATAAAAACAAATGTACAAAACAAAGATGCAAAAAGATGAACACACCAGAAAACAGGAAGGGTCAAAGAATTTTTACAAAATATCTTTTATCGGAGAATTTCAATATGCACATGTAACCTCTCATACTCAACAATGCTGAGCAAACAATGCCATCTTAAAATGAAGAAGAGGATTAAAAAGCAGAGCATGAAGCAAGTTAAGGAGACTATAGGACTTGAAAAAACCATATTTTAAAGACTTTTCATTTTGCTGAAAATTAGTTTGAAATTCACATCAGTGCAGTCAGAGAAAAAAATTGTTCTGTCTATAGAACCAAGATTAAAAGGCGATCTACGGTAGGAGAAATAATGAATTTATTTTCCACATCCACTTTGTGGTCCACAAAACATATTACTCTGCATTATGCTTATATTAGTCTTAAGTAAATTTCATTATGAAAAAAAGATTAGAAGAGAGGTTTGTAATTTGAAAATATACATTACTTTTATGAATTTTTATAATAAAACACTTTCAGGATAATTACATGGTCCTGTGTTTTTACGTAATTAAACACCAAACTGCACAGTAGGTTTTAAGAGTGATTTCGTATGCTTACATCATGGAAATCTGGACTTCAACTACCAAACCTATATCACATATTCTTTCAATTGTAATTCTTGGTACTGATTTTCTCTGTTTAGAGAGAGTATTTTGCAAATGATATTTGAAAACGTGAGTGTGGCAAGAGTGTCATTGGACAACAGTCATCATTTCAATGTCACACTATATGACGAGTGTGCCTTTAAAAATATGAGTCCATCAAAAATACAAAAAGAAATAAGAGTCCTATCAGATTCATTTTTCTTTCAATGCACAAATAATCCATTTTCTTCAGTGTAGTAGTTTCCTGCAATTCCTGCTATTTTGCCAAAACTCTACATTAGTGTATTACTTTCTAAAACAAATATACCAGTCAAGGCAGTATGGACATTCCTCTTCCTACATTTGACTGGTTATTACTCTTTGAAAGCAGAATCACTTTGATGTAAATATAATAAAACTTCTCTTCATTTTTCTTGTAGCCCTTCATGGTAAGCCTAATGTTTCATGCTAGGTCCAAATTCAATATAATACTTAAGTACAGTCATTTCCCTTTTAATAGTGCTATCCTGAATTTCATGAGTCCTAAGGAATTCCACTCAATAACTGTCCTAAGGAATTCCACTCAATAACTTTCTGCTAGGCAGATCACTTAATATGGGTAGATATTTCAGTCACTTTGAGGTGGTTCTGTAGAACTGTAGATTACTAAATTTCTATGTGGGAAGAAAATAAGATTACAGGGTAAAATATAAGGCCCTCTTAACAATTTTCTTGGAATGTTTCTAGAAGCTCCAGAATAATGTTCTTATAGTGTTTAATTTGTAATTCTTAAAATAATATTATTACTCAAATATAAGCATGTAAACCTGTTTTAAAAGTATCATTTATTTGTGACTAGAAAATAAATCTAATATAGATAGGAAATATAGAAAGTGGGTGTGTGGCCCATGCCAGTAATCCAGTGCTTAAGAAGCTGAGGCAAGAATGTTACTGTGAGTTTGAGGCCAGCCTGGGCTACATAGTGAGTTCAAGGCCATTCTGAATTATACAGTAAGACCCTGTCACACACAAAAAAAGTAGGTCTTTTTGCTATGCACCATAAATATAACATCATGGCAAATATTATAATACATATTATAATTTTTATCTGTGACTACATTAATTTCCCATATAGTACTTGCAAATGACTTTTTAGAAAACCCATTTAAAATGCTTATTTTTATTTCACTTGTTACACATCTATGTTCACACAAATTATAACATTAATGTTTTTCATTTTGTTTGAAACTTTCATCATAGTTTGTCCTTGTAGCTGTCTTCAGCTAAAATTTCTAAACAAAGTACAACAACAAAGACTTTCTAATTATGTTAAGTCTCTGAAAAGTAAGCAAAGGCATGTAAACTTTTAAATGTTATCAAAATCTGCCATAGCAATGTCAGCATCACATTTCCCTTTGTCCCCTCCCCCTTATTTTCTCATGGAGCTTTGCCTGGAGCTGGGCCCCAGGCACATTGCTGCTTAGTTCAAGAGTAGTGAGGGCAACAAAACTCTAGTAGAAACTGATTTCCTGCCTGGAGCAAGTGGAAAACAGCGGCCTCAGTACCACTGTGTAACAGGAATGTGGGGACGTCCTGAGAAAAGGGAACTGGAGAAGAAATCCTTCAATTCTGCATGTGAATCTGCAGAGGTCATGTGTGGGCTTGTCTCTGATGCATACGTTCCAAAACAGAGCAAAGGCTTTGAGACCAGACTGGAAATGTGTACTTCCTTCCAGGGACTAATATTTGAGGTGGTGTGTGTACGGAACAGACCCACATTTGCATTCAAAGTCTCTGCAAATCGCACTGAGATTGCAATCATTTCTTGTAGATGATGCACAAATTGAAAACTGAAATTAACCTGGTTAATTCACGGCTAAAATAAATCCAGAAGATGGGTGTTTCATAAGGCTATAATAGGATCACAGTATACAAAACACTGCATTCAGAATGTACAGGATATATTGAAAACTTTAATGACACGAGTAACAGTAAAATGTGAGGCATTTTCAAGCCAAAATAAAATCATCAGATGCCAAGCCTGAGATGATAGAAATGTTGAAGTAGAAAGCTAAAACTAAAAGAGTAGAAAATATATACTACACAAGGGGACAACAGAAGAAAGCTAGAGTGGTTGTATAAATATAAGAGAAAGGGGATTTGAGAATGTAGAGATAAGCAGAGAGGAAGAGACGATCCTTAAAGTGTGCACAGCAGCAGGGCTCCAGAATGCAGGAAGTGAAAACTAACTGAAAGTGAAGTAGTCACATTCTTAAGTGCACTTGGAGACTTCGCCTTTCTCCTAGCAATAAACAAAAGTGTAGGCATGTGTAACTTAACAATGGGCATTTCTTTTGAGAAACATGTTCTTAGGCAGGTTTGTCTCTATAAAGAACATCCTAGGGTGTACTTACACCAACCTAGTTCCAACTACAATAGAGTGTGTGTTCTTTGAAGTTCACATGATGAAACTTTCAAAAAGACAAACTGTAGCGTACCCTATCTTCATAATAACAAACATCCCAAGAAATTCAGGCTCATTAAATAATCTCAAGAAACACAATTTATATAATTTCACGATAATGGAATTAAAGCTGCACATATAAAATATAATTCATATGTAAAATGTGCAATCCACTTTTAATGCATTAAGCAAAAGGAAAAAAAAATGTTGCAGTAAATTTCTAGATTCATTCCCAGAATTTTGTTGCTATTGAGTATAGGGCTAGAGAGGAAGCATTCACAGTGTGATGCTAAAGGGGAAGATTTATTTATGTATTATAGCTTCTTAATGAATTGCATGTTCATTTTAATTTTTAAATAAGAAGACCTACCCATGTTTTCCTGTTTTAACTGTAGCTCCATGCACATAATATATGCATAGTAGCATAGGACTTCCTTGGGCTCATGGGAAATGGGAAAAAGAATTAAATATGCTGTGTATATCATGTATACTTTCTTAGCCTCTTAACATAATGTAGTGTGTTTGTGCTCTAGTCAAGCTTCAGTTTCTTAAAGTTAGACTCAAACAATTTCCCCATTTTTTGGTGTACAGTTTCAAAAATGTCAAAACTGAGTCTATTTATGCAGACACCACTATGTCAGAGATACATTTCCATAAATGAGGAGGCCCTTTCCTTGCCCCTATCCTCCCAGAGTCACCCTTGACAGGCAATAAACTCTTTTCTGTAGAGGGACAATTAGCTTTTGATATAATATCAAATTTGATTGTTCAAACAAATATCTTAAGGTAGCTAGTATGAAAGCAGTGTTGCTCTGGGGAAGGAATTGGAAAACTTGGAGGATTAGAAATTTGTTTTGCTTTTTTTTTTTGGCACCAAGAGCTGAACTCAAGACCTTGCACCTGCCAGGCCAGCGTTTGTGCTGCTGAGCTATATCCTAGGTCCTGAGGCATAGAAATTTAACCTTGGTTTCATCCATTCACCCTGAGGAACCTCCATACCTCAGAATGGTGCCTGAAAAAATGGTTAAACCTATTTATAATTTCCTACATTTTGATATTTTAGTTAATATATTATTAGTGTACCAGGTTTCTACACAAAATATGTATTTCATAGGAAAAGACATAAAAATATGATGGAAACATATGGGTATGAGCACTAAAATATTGACTTTAATAATACTGGAATCAATTCCAGGTAGGTAGTAAGCTTTCTGCCAAATAATTTTGCATAGGCAACGGATAGCATGCATAATTTCACTACTTGTTGAAAGACATTCCATAGCTAGTACTTTTTTTTTTTTTTTAAAGAGTAAAAGAAGGATAACATAATAATAGGGGGGAGTTAGCAAATTACAGACAAAATGGTAGGAAATTATCAATGGTTATTGTTTTACATATTGTTATCTACAAAATAGTTTCTCAGGAA
>NW_004955423.1:19130356-19200816 GCF_000276665.1 Chinchilla lanigera
AGACACATCTGTGGGTGGGCATCTGCAGCTGGTGCATGGTGGGCCAATTGTGTCAATGTTTCTCCGTGTCATGGTAGTTCTCAACGAAGCAGTGGTGGCCACCCTGAGGGCTGGCTTGCAACAGGCCTCACCACCGTGTGGCTTCCTGTGCACCACAGCCCTCCTCCCAGGTGCCTGTTAGGCTGGGGGCCAGCCCAAGGGCCAGTGCTCCCTGCCCTGTGGCCTCCCGGGCACCAGGGGCCCCTTCTCCAGGGGCCTACGAGGCAGGAAGCTAGCCAGCCAGAAGACCGGGGCTCCCCGCCCCCACCCGTGGCTCCCTGTGCACCAGAAGCCCTCCTTCCAGGGCCTATAAGGCAGGGAGTAAGCCCTCCTGCTCACTTCTGACACACAGTTCCTACAGTTCTTTTCTCTTTGTGAAGCTGTTCTTGAAGTCCTTTTTCATGTCTTTAGTTGGACAGTTGTGGCTGTCTCAGTGTCCTGCACTGATTGAAACATCTACCTTTCATGGTCATTTTGACCTTAGGGAAGAACCAGAAGCCAGGTGGTGCTGGATGCACTGAATCAGGTAGAAAAGGGCACACTATAAGACTTTTCCAAGCCAGCCTTTCCATTGGCAGATACTTGGCAGCAGCATTCCCCATATTTTGATAACACTTGTTAAAAGCACTCAAGAAAATGCTTCCAGAAAGTTTCCAAAATCAGAGTGATGGGATAAATATGTTTGGAGCAAAGAGAGAGTATTTTGGGGCCAGGGAAATAGCTCAGAGACACAGTGCCTGTGTGGCAAGCACAAAGTCTTGAGTTTGATTCCCAGTACCTCTGGCTCAGTACTCCCCATGAATTTCTGCATTAAAATATATGATAACTCAGAAGGCTGAGGCAGGAGGATCATTGCGAGTTCGAGACCAGCCTGAACTACAAAGTGAGCTCAAGTCCAGCTTGAACTACATAGCAAGACCCTGTCTCAAAAAGACCAAAAAAAAAAAAAAATTACAGTAAAAGTTACATCACCACTAATCTTTACCAGCACTCAAAATACCTGCCTTCAAACACATTTATCCCATCAGTGTTGCCAATATCTTTTACTGTAATAAGGGTTTTAAAATTTTGCATTTATTAGTTCATTTTGATTTTTATCGGTTCACTTTTGCAGTATATAATGAACACATTCACCATGAGGCATTGGTACATATACGTATTAATTATACAATGATCAAACCATATGTATGCATATATTTCTTCCATATACTAAACTTTGTCAGATCCATGTGCTGCAAATACTTTCTGTCACTCTGTGTCTTTTCTTATCCTTCACTTTTATGGAAGAGAAGATTTTAGTTTTGGTGACATCTAGTTTTCTTTTTAAAAACCTTGTTGCAGCCATTGTTTCCTAGGTATTCTATAACAGCCTCTTTTACCATTCTCTCAGTTTTCTTCTCCAACTGATTTGATCATAGGATGTTATGGTCAGGTTCAGTTTTATATTTTTATGTGGATATTCAATTATCCTGCTGCTATAGCCACCCCTGCAGAAACAACACTGAATCTCACACAAATCTTAGTTCAGATGTAAACTCTGATGATGCTAAACACACCTACCAAGACATTATAGTACATTTTATTATTTGCAAAACTAGGATTTCTGGGAAGAATAGGGCCAGCTCACCAGTCTCATTTGTAAATGGCTTGGGAGAACTTGGAAAGGATTCTGGGTTGGACTTTAGATAGTGTTGAGGGAACGAAGCCAGAGTGAAGTTTCTTCAACTGGAATTAAACTCCAAACTAACACTAAGGAAGCGAAGAAGCACCTGGGATTTCTTTGGCAATCTGCCCAGCTAAAAGGCAGAAGGTGAGCAAAAGAAAGTGAGATTTAAAGTTTTCAGCTGTCAATCACTAAAAGAGTACAGTCAGACTGCATTGCATAAGGCATCATTTGTTAAAAGAATTAATATTTCCCCAATCACATTACCTTTACACCTATGTAAAATCTCACTGCCACTGGTGGACACTTTGCTAGAATTTCCCTTTTGTTCAAGTTGTTTATATATTTACCCCTGCAAAATCACCACAGAATTTTGTTTAATGTAGCCTTAGAGTGAGCCATTGGATCAAATTAATGTTCCACATTATTTATCCAGATTGCTTTACTTGTTCTAGGTATATTGAATTCCTATATTTGAATCAGTTTTAAATCAGTTTGCCAACTTTTACAGAAAAAGTTCTATGAATTATTGCTGGACATAGTAGTGCAAGTCTGTAATCTCAGCATTCTGGAAGTCTGAAGCAGGAGACTAACAAGTTCATGATTACTCTCTACCAAAAAAAAAAAAAATAGATTTTGATTGGTACTAAATGAATTTATAGATTAATTTGAGTGAAATAGTTGTTATTATTGAGTTTTCCAATTTATAATCATGTATGGCTTTCAACTCATTTATGTGTTATTAGGCTATTGATTTTAAGATTTTTTTTCTTCTTAATATAAGCACTTAACACCATGCATTTACTCCTAAGCACTCCTTTGGCTGAAATCCATAATGTTCATGAGGTCTTTCCACATGACTCCTATAAATCATAGACACACATATAGTTTCTTTTGCGATATTTATTTGAACAATAGAATATTCAGGGATGTCCTTCCAATTTTCTGGTTCCATAAGACTTTCGTAGTTATCTTGTGATTCATTTTAAACTTAATTCGATTGTGGGCTAGGGATATAGCTCAGCGGCATAAGCACTTGCCTGGCAAGCCTGAGGTCATTAGTTAGATTCCCAGTACAAAAAAAAGTGAAAATGGATTATGATTAGAGTGCAGACTTTCTAAATTATCAAATTGTAAAATTGTTGAGGCCTAATTTGTGACATAGCATAAGATTTATAAGAGAATATTCCAAATGCATTATTTTATAATTAGATATGAATTTCTAGTTATCTTTGTTAGGTCACATCAAATAAAAGCATGGTTTGAATCTTTCCATATACAAGATTAATAATATTTTTAAAATTGTTTTTGTGTACTTGGTGTTTATGGTAAACCAGTAGTTTTTAAGCATTTTGTTTGACTTTTACTAGTACATGTTTGCAGTACCTCTCATGACACTCACTATAGGCAATTGGTACATGTACGTACACATTTCAATTATTTTATACCACTTCTATCCACCTTCTTTTTTTTCCCAGCACCAGATTGATTTATTTATCTTATAAGGCAGTATTAATTTAATTATTATGTATACATATCGAAAAAACAGAAACAAGAAACATGGAAGACAATGGCAGTAAGTCCAGTATACTATTATTTGTTTCTTTGTTTTTTTGTTTTTCTTCCAGTACTAGGAATCGAACTCACTATCTTGTGCTTGCCAGGTAGGCATTTTGCAGCTGAGCTAACTCGCCAGCCCTCACAAGTGTACTATTAAATACATGAAGTGCATATTAACAGTGTTCAACTACAAGTGTGAATTTGTCTGTTTCACTTTGTATCTATGACGACTTTTGTTCCATAACTTTCAGCTTTAATTAGAGTTGCCACACATTTGACACCGTTGGTCTTTGCTTACCAATATGCCCATTCTTTGCTGAAAATTGTTTTTCTATCATTGTCAATACACTTTTCTTTAAGACTTAGTTTGATACCAAAATAGCCACAGCAGCTTGCCTATGCTTAGTGTTTCCATGCTTTCCTATGCTTTTATTTCTCCTTGTTTGTTTGTCTTCTGTTTCTAACCACCTTGAAAATGGGTGTGATTTTACAGTGAAAATACAAATTTAAAAAAGAATGTGACTACAGGAAAAGGCACATTGCTATTACTTCTCAAGATACTCCCCCTTGATTTGAAGACATGTATCCCGAACTTTTTGTTGTTTTCTGATGCAGTTCTTAGGTCTTCTTTCATGTCTTCAGCTGCACTGTCATGGCTGCCTCTGTGTTCTCAGCTGATTCCAACATTTACCTTTCCTGACTGTTGAATAAGTGTTTAAAGACACAGAGAAATGTTTCTACAAGCCTGGATTTTCATTGGATGGCACTCTGTAAAAGCATTCTGTATTCTTATTAGGCCTCATAAAGACACTCAGGAAAGAGGACTTCCAGAACTGCTTCCGAAAGAGGCAAGCAGAATGGCATTAGTGTGTTAAAAGTACAGGGAGAGTTTTGAGAATGATTGATGATGATATGTCTTTTATTACAATAATTTTTTTAAAAAGGTCTAAAAGTTCACCGTATTTTTTGATCACACCTATTTCTGCCTTGAAAACTTGACCATGCTGTTCTATTTCCTTTGCATTCATAGGGTATTTTCTGTGGATTTAGGAAGCATTGTGTTGATCGCTGCCATTCCTTGTCTTTTGCTTCTTTTCCTTTATGTGCTCATTCTCTTTCTATGCCGGTCCCTAATACTCCTTCACCCTATTATCTATAGGTCATTTTATTTTCTTTCATGTGTTGCTTCAGCGACTACGGTATGCATTGTAAAACTGCTACAGTGTACTAAAATTAAAGTTGTGCCTAGATCTTATTTTCACTGTAATTACCATTTCACTGTATTTGCTTAGCTTTCTGCATTTTGGTTCAGTTATTGTGTTCAACTGTCAATTAAGTCTTTAATTTTCAGGGTTAATTTCTCATTCTGTGGGTACAACTTTTACTTCTGAGATGTGACTCCTTGGATTACAGTGGAAAGTCATGGTGTTTGGAATCTCTCCACTTTAACGGGTCTGTCAAACTTTAAACTTCTCTGTAAAGGGCAGCTGCTCATAGAGATGCTTAGATTTCTAGACTTGAATCCCTTGCTTCCAACCATAATTTCTGATTTCTTCCCAAACATACACAGTTCAGCAGGTTAAGAAGGATTTCAAGGAAATTTCTAAGCAAATTTTGGAGTTATTTACGTGAAGTAAATATAAATTCATTACTAAAATGTGGAGGCTTAGTATGTCTATGCATAAGGTTCTTGAATTTTCCTAAATTCTTTTCAATCCTTTTCCCCAGACTTTTTCCACCAGCTCTTTGCAATGGCCTCTAGTTTTGAACACCTTCAATCAAAACTCTTGCTAATGCATTTGCATTTATCTAATTAAGAAAGTTTGAAAGTTCTTTGGTTTATTGTCTATTTGTCACATCTCACTTTAAAATCATCTACTTGTATTCTTTCCCTTTTGTTAGTTTTTATGAGTATTACTAATTTACATTATTCCTCAAAAATACTTCCAGTCTGGTTGTTTTGAGTTTGAGTTTGAGTATAAAATATTTGCTCTGTACTGACCTCTGTGATATTAGGGCTTTTACTTGTCTCTGTTTTGTTTAGGTTATTTTTAGGTGAAATTTCTTAATGTGCAATTAACACTGTAAAAATTATATGATTCAACAGCTGTGTACTCACATATAGCGAAACTGTTCTGTCTTCTTCAAAACTGTTTCATCACTTCAAAGGAATATCGTGTACCCTTTCACTTTTTGAATATTTTTCAGACATTCTCTCTGCTAAATCCAGTGACATGGCTTCATATGGCTTCTGTCATTTTCTTTTCTTCTCTTGAGAGGCCCCAAGTTTTTTGTTTCTTGGAATGCTCTGCAATTTTGGTTGAGAATTGGACAATATAAGTATTATAATGCGGTAACAACTCTATATACCAGGTTTTCCCAGGGTTTTAGGGATTCTTCTTATTCATTTGTTACAGGCTGTTGTAGTTACTTTTCTCCTTACTGAGACAAATTGTGCAACACTCCAAGTTAGAAGAGTGAAGGTCTGTTGTGGCTCACAGTTTGTAGAGGTTTCAACTCATAGCTGGCTGGCTGTAAGGCAGGTTAACATTGCAGAGGAAAAATAGTCCATGGTGTGCAAGGATGTTGGGGACCGAGCTGGGCGAGGCCACACAGAACCTCCCCATGGCAAAACAATGGCGCAACTTCCTTGTAAGGGCAGAAAGTAATGGGCTGATCTGTGGGAAAGCACTGGGTCTATCCCGAGAGTCAGTGCTCCTGAACAGGTCATTATGTCCCTAAGCAATGATTGTAACTGAAGCAGGAACTTTGGGGTTGAATCTAGGGCAAGGGTTTGGCTGCCTGCCTAACAAATCTGTACTTAAGTGCTTTGCTCAATAAACAAAGCCACTGGTTACCTTCTCCAGTCCTCCAGACCCTTCTGTCTTTAGTTCATTCCCTCCCGCCTCTGCCTGTTCCGTAGGTTGGAGCTGGACCCTGGAAGAAGGCAAAAGGCAGGAGGCAGCAAGAGCAGCAAGTAGCAGGTAAACCCAACAGCTCTCTTCTTTATTTCCCTTATATTCTATCCAAACAGGTAGCGCAGCACTCACACCCAGACAGGGCCTTCCCATGATCAACTCCCAGAACAATGCAGAACCAGTTGGTGGACTAATTTAGCAGTAACACCCTTGATCCCAACATCACACACTTAACCCCACATCACACACTTTAGATGCAGCCACCTCTGAAAAGTCTCACCTACAACTGCATGAGGCTTTGCGGGGGACCTTGAGACACAATCAGAATGCAAGCTATTGTCCATACATTGAGTAGCTTACCAAACTATCTTTGCAAACTCTAGCCCTTGTTATGTGTATGTCGCGGAGTTCTCTGCTCTGTTATCACCATGACAGCCAGAAACCTAACAGAAATTTCCTTGAGTGACAGAATCAAATTTAAAAGGAAAAAATAGCAATCAGTTTTTAAAAACTCTTTTGACAGATATCACCCGGGAAGCTGCTTCACTACAGTGTGGTTGAAACAACGGTCATCCTCTAGGCAGGGACTTCAGGGATTCACTGGATGGAAGAAAGCACATGCTCTTGTTTTGGCAGAGGACACCGGTATTGAACGTGCTGACACCAGTAGCCTGCATCACAACAGTAGGCTTCCTCCACAATGTACTTCTACATGGGTTAATCGGGGCTAAAAACTCACTGAATGTTATCAGCATCTTTCTCTGCCAATTTTTGTCCTAAATGCTGCTAGTGTTTGAGTAGACTATGCGGTTCCAAAACATTTAAGTCTAATAGCAAGATTTTATTTTTTTAAATGGAAGGGTACAATCCTGAAACTTTGCAATTTTTCATCACTTAGACACAAAGTTTTTGACCTTGGGACAAAAAGAAATATCTTTACCACTGAATATTTCTTTTGTGTGTGGTGATAGAAATTGAACTTAGGAATTCATGAATACTGACAAACGTGTTACCACTAGCTATACCTATTGCCATTCTACTAAATTTTTCAATGAAACCCTGGAAGAATTCACTCCCAATTATAGTCACAAATCTCCCCATTTCATTAATAATAATAACTCTTAAATATATGCTTTTAATGTGCACTAATTAACCCAAGGTTCTTAGAATGGCATAACTAAAAGTAGTGCTACATTGGAGAAAAAGTGAAGTTTGCAAAATCTGGGCAAATTACTCCAGTGAACAGAATTGAGAAAATAACCTACAAGTTCTGACATCTTGTCTGTTCTTTCATGAGAGTAATTTACATAGCTATTCCTTATCAGGAGTAGGGCTGAACCCACAAGACTAGGGAAAGTGCTAGAAAGACCAAAAGCAAGATTATTCTGCATTTGATCCATTTAAAGAAATGAGAAAATATTCAAAAGAAAGCTCTGCGAAAAACCGACGTATTTTTCAAAATGAAATATACAATATTTTAGTATAAGGATTTCCACTTTGGAATTTTTAATATGTTAGTACTTAATGTAAGTGAATCAAAGAATATAATACTGCTCCTAAAATTTAACTCAGGAAATTATTCTTTTCATAAATGCTTTAACTACCTTCTTTATATCCTAAAGGTCTTCTTATGCAATATTAATACATAGTCGTTTTATGTAAACTCATTTTGACAGGAGTGGCACAAGCATATGATTCATTTCCATTTAGATTCCTTACTTATTAAAACTAATTTAAGAAAAATATTCAGCCAGCATAATTTATTACGCAGTACAAAGACATTTGTATGATGCATATAGTTCAAACTTGATTTAGCATTTTAAAATAATTTATAAAATGAAGGAAACAACATACTTCCCTACTGACACATGTCTTCAAATGGAAAATATGTGCTAGAGATGAATAGATATCATACACTTCTCTCTGTAATGATTTGCTCTGCAAATGGAGACAGCATATTTTGAGGAATTTTCATTTGAATGAGAATGAAAAATTCTGAACATTAAAATGTGCTTAAATTGATTTCAGCTAAAAAAGTTCATGCTTTCTTGCACCCCCCCAATATCCATTGTTCCAGAATTGTAGCACTTTTAGTGCATTACCATTGCTTTTATTTCGAAGTGAAAGGATATTTGTGAGATGATTGATATGATCTAAAAGGAATTAGGGGGCCGATGCATTGTAGAAGGTGACACTAGGACATCAGCAGCAAGTGGGAAGAGTAACGTTGGGCATTGAGGTGTAAAAATCATGTACGAAATGAATTCTTATGTAGTCGTTTCATAGCAGATTGGAGTCAGCAACTTCAATAATTCAAGCAAAGATACTTGGATAATTATCTTTCTACTGTCTTTAAATTGGGATTATTCTGAAGGACAGAGGCCCTGGAACAAAACAAGCAAAAAAATTTTATGGAATTCATTCATTTACTCAGTCTATACTGATAGCTTTCTGTGTGAGTGGTGTTATTTCAAAACCATGGTTCAGATATCATTTCTGAAGAACTTTATATTGTATTCTATTTTTTGTTTGTTTGTTTCTTTCCTGTATCGGGAATTGAACTCATGACCTCATGCTTGCCAGGCAGATGTTGTGCCACTGAGCTAAATCCCCAGCTCCTTGAAGAACTTTATATTCTAATGGTGGAGAAAGACAACTTGAGACCTTGAAAGAGCAGTTTGAGAGTAGATGCAACACAGGAAGACATGGATGGTGTTGGTAATTGGAAGCTCCTGAGATCTACTGAGAAGATCCTTATTTGTTTCTAAAAGAGCATTGGTTTTTCTTTTTCCATTTTACAATTCCATGGGGCTTTCATTAGATAAATAGGTTAAGCATTTATAAAATTCTAACTTTTAAAAAGAAATTACTTTAAATTTAAATGACAGTCTTTCACTGATGAATCACATGTATTCCTCTGGTACCATAATTGTGCTAATGTAGGGTAAGATCAATTCAAAATTACATTGAATTAAGTAAGTTAACATAAATATCTGCTTCATATAAATGTTCAGGAAGGTTAAGATACTCTGAGTGTTAGGTATTTCTCCTTCACCCTCATTCTATTATCTGTAATACATGGTCGTAATTTCCAAGGCCACTTTATATTCTTTAACCACAACTAGCACTTACATTTCGGAAAGAAGGAAGTGCAGGAAGGGGGAATAGGCATTCTTTGGCCTGCTTGTAAACAATTTTGCCAGAATGTGATGTAGGAGGCTTCAGTTATAAAGCAGAATAGGTTATTTTGCCACATAACTACACCTGGATTCTTTGGAAGGCTGCAAGATATAGCCATTCTAAGCGACCATTATTTTTATGGTAGAGGTGACAAGAGATGTTTTAAAATGCTTTTAATTTGTTCATACCATCCATGCACAAATGTTTTCTAAATTTATATATCTTCCTTCCTGACACCTTAATGTACTTCCCAACTATTTACTGATGTTCAATTCACTTATGTATTTAACATATTGAATGCATATGTATATTAGTGTGTGCATGATGGATAAAATAGTAGCCATAATGATTTTTATCTTTACCTATAAACATCTTATGGACTAGTTGAGAAAGTCAGATAACATGAAATTATTTCACAGTTTCATCAGTCGTAGGAAAAATGTCAAATGGCATGTGACAAAACAAAAAGTCAACTAACTTAGTCTTGAGGGTTAGGAAAAGTATTGCAGGTTAGATGACAGCTGGGCTAATTTATTTATCACTAACTCAGGATTGATCCAACTAACGCTAAGTGAAATAGTGCTGCATGGTCCAACAGTATGAATGTATTGAAGCAGAGCAAGTTCAAGGAACAGAAAGATGCTGTGGTACCACCGGACAAGGATGGGAAGCTAAGGAGGACAGAAGACACTGGAAAAGCCACGAGGAAAGAGCTCTTGAGGGCTTTTGTGTCAGGTGAAGGATTTGGGACTTTTAGGAGAAGCAGGAAGTCATTCATAGTTTTACTGTAGGCGGCTAAGTTTCATAGAAATTAAGATACAGTTAGAGAAATGTTGAGCCCTCTAGAAAGCTAGCACAAAAGTAAAGACATCAGAATTTTGATGGGAGACACATGTGAAGAAGGCCAGGCCTCAAGATAAAAGTGCAATGGCCAGGCCTGAATGCCTCCTTATGAGATAAATAATAATTTGAGATGATATGGTAATTAGCACCACTTGGTCCAGGAAGTCCAGACAGGTATCAGTAGACAAGTTGGGAGACCAGAGGATCTGGCCCTTTCCCTTCCCTAAAATGCCTTTGTTCTTTCCATGTATCCTTGGGACATGACTCGTTTCTCTCTTGAGGGGCTGGGGATTTTGCTCAGTGGCACAGCACCTGCTGGCAAGCACGAGGTTGTGAGGTCAGTTCCCGGTACTGGAAAAAAAAAATCATTTCTCTCTTGGATCAATATTCGCTAAATGACTGTACTTGTAATCCTATAAGTTAGAGGTAGTTTGACCCGTGTTGTACCCACATTGTGACTTTGCTATACAAGTTACCCCTGACAAAGGGCCTTGGTGGCCACCCCAATCAGGACCCCTCCTGGAAAGCCAGGAAGTATTCTTCTCACCTTATTTCTACTAAAATTCTCCTAATTTCATCCTTTGGTTTTTGACTTCATTCCTCAAAAAGTGGGACCAGGAAATGGGCATATTTGACATCTAACAGTTTCAGAGTCCTATTTCTTCTGTATCAGTTTAAGAAAATTTCTTTTCTTAAAGTGTATGGGAAAATCAATATTATTGTAAGGATTAAAAAGGACAGAAAAATGGATAATCTAAATATTAAAATTTTCTGTAAAGCCATTGAAGAACTATGCTTACACAGAAATCTATACAGAAATCTAAATTTCAGAGGACAAGCCCTGCCAAAGTAGAAATATGTTAAAACATATTCAGAGGGGCTGGGGATTTAGCTCAGCGGCAAAGCGCCTGCCTGGCAAGTGCAAGGTCGTGAGTTCGGTTCCTGGTACCAGAAAAAAAACAAAAAACAAAAAACAAAAAACAAACAAACAAAAAAAACATTCAGAAACTTACCTGGTATCATATGACACTAAATCTTCACAATATGGTTTGTATAAAAGGCAGTTGTGAAAGTCAGGTTATTTCCTGAGGATGTAGAAGCCATTACAAGTGGAACAGTTATGCCTAACTCTCCTGCAGAGTGTATGCTGTAAGGGTAAGTACAGTAACCAGAGAAGGGTACTTTCCAAGGTACACTCAAGGCCTGGACCCTTATTAGTGGCTGCAGATCCTACACTTTGTAGGAGGGGGTAGGGAAGAGAAGCTTCCAAGAAATGCATCATTAAGTTTCTTGCATCTGAATTGCACTTTTCAAGTTGATGGAAAGTGATAGAAAATTTTCTGTGGGCTTATTAAATACATATCTTCATATTTGCCACAAACCCTAGGAGATGCTCTGAGATTCTAATGAGACAAGGGGATTTCTCCAATCAATTCAATACACTTTTTTTTTTGCAAGAAATCCTAACAAGTTTTTTTCCAGAATATTATACACATAAAACCATATATCCAGGGTATACTTCCAACCCCTTTAGAATAACCTTCCCCAAGGAAATCAGATTGTTTATATTTTTCTTTTTCTTTTTTCTTTTCTTTTCTTTCTTTCTTTCTTTCTTTCTTTCTTTCTTTCTTTCTTTCTTTCTTTCTTTCTTTCTTCTTTCTTCTTTCTTCTTTCTTTCTTTTTCTCTTTCTTTCAGAATCAACCAGGTGTGGTAGCACACACCTATAATCCCAGCACTTGAAAGGAGGCAAGAGGAAACTCACAAGTTCAAGGTCAGACTGCTCTACATAGTGATTTCAAGGCCAGACTGAACTAAAATCACACACCAAAGCAAATAAACAACAGAACAAGTTTGATTTTGCACATTTGCTAATAAATATAATTTTTCAAAGATCTAAATTTAATCTTATATTTTTCTTTATTTTTTTCTAAGGTATACTGCAAAAACACTTGGGCTAGAGGGATGAGACATGGTAAGACAAAAAGTAGAGAAATGGTGGTCTTTGGTCTTCTACTTTCTTTGATTAAAAAAAATAGCTACCATATTTCTTTAAAGAGATAATGCAAAATGGAGCCATTCTACAGTAAAATTAGCAACATCAATATAAGAGTAGTACCTAATACCTAAGGAAGTTACCAGTTCCATCACTATATCATGGGGGGTCCTGGAAAAGTCTCCTAACACACATCCTTCTCAACTTTTATATTTGTAAAATGTAGATAATAAAATGCAAGTTTGGAATTCAGGCAGACTTCTATGCAAAACATAGAGGCAGTATGCAAAAATGTATTAATCAGGGTAATACTTTAATAAAATATTGTAAACTAAAATAAATGCAAAATCTCAATAATAAAATTTCAAAATTTCACATAAAATCCAGGTGTGGTAGTGCACTCCTGACCACTCCAGAGGCTGAGGCAGAAGGACTGCCGCAAGGTGGATGCCAGTGGGAGCTACATAGTGAGTCCTAGGCCGTCCTGAACTAAAAAGCAAGACCTTATCTCAAAAATAAACAAAATGTCATATAAAGATAAGGTCTGAACCTGCACTCATTTCCTGGGGATTACCCTAATCCTAGACCTGATCAAAATGCTCACCTCCTAAGATTATTATAGAAATCTAATGAACAATAAGATTTTTAAGATATTTAAATGAGTGCAAAGAAATAAAATTATACCCTTGTCTCATTTAAATTTGAATTAGTCAATGATTTCATAAGGAAAGTGGCCATGTGGGTACACATGTATAATTCAACAGCTTATTTCAAAGACTTTCTATCTTTCTTTCTTTTTTTTTTTTTTTCCCAGTACCGGGAATCAAACTTTGGACCTTGCACTTGCCAGGCAGGTGCTTATGCCACTGAGCTATATCCCGGGCCCTGATAGCCTATTTCAGAAGTGGAAGTATAACATACAAATGAACAGGGATGCTGGTGTGATCAGGCAGCATTTCTATGGCCTGAGACAGAAGTAAAAATTTTATGCTAACAACACCAGTGCTCGGTTATGGGCCTGTTATCTACCACTTCAGCATCCTAGTGCTCTTTGTTTTGAGGCATAGCTGCACTAGCAGATTAATGATCCTCTCCTACATTTATCATTTTTTGCAAGCAACAAATTCATATATAAACGCCAATATAGAAGTTAATGCAAAGCATGATATAAATAAAGAGGAGAAAGAGGCATTTTTTCATGAAATGAAATATGAACATTGTGAGTCCCTTTATATGCTAATATTTTGACAGTTTTTGAATGAAAACTAACTGCTTGTGTGAGGAACAATAGCTTGCAAATTAGCACAGGGGATAAATTTCTATGAGCTCAGTAAAATCAGAGTTTTAACACTTTAGCCCGGGAAATATGGGTAATTTTTGCTGAAAACTTTCAGAAAATTTTAGAGAATACTTGTGGCTTGCAAAATTGTCTTAATAGGGCATTCACATCTTCCTAAATAAAAATAGCAATGCTAGAATTTAATTTTATATTTGACAAAGCTGCTACTTAATAATAAGTTTTTTTAAATTGAGAACAGAGAGACCGAGCAATATTCATATGTATATATAAATCCAATAATAGTTGTTACCTTCAGAATTCAAAAGTTAAGGATACTGTTTAAGACTTGACTACCTGAATTCAAATGTTTGTTTTGTGGCTTAAGACCTGTATGTTGTGGGGTACCTTACAACACTGTAAACATCATATTCTAACATTTTTTCATCTGTTAAGTGGAAATAATATAATGTAGTTAATATATGTTTAACACTGATTAAAATGTACATCACATACTGTGTAAAAATGTTAGTCATGCTGAATATTATTAATCATTAATTCACATACCTAGCAAAATTTCCCCAAAAGTGTGCCATGTGTCATAACTCATTTCATTCTATATTTTTTCTTTGTTGTTATTTTTTCTGCAAACATTTTTTGATTATATGTCACAGCTTAAAACTATTCCTTTTTGCCTTACAAAATGAAGGATTGGTGCTATCAATTAAAGCAACACTTGCTGTTTAAAGATACAGTAAAGTACATTTAAATTCTGTGTATTTACATAAATTTATTTTAACAACTATATTATAGCTTTCTCTATATACATTTCTATATCTCTATATCTATACATTTATATATTTTACTTCTAGATCTCTATCTGTCTGTATCTAGCTAGCTAGATATCTGTGTGTTTGTGTCCTATCCTACCATTTTTTAAGGATATTTGATGTATGTTCTCATCTTTTCATACAAAGTCCTGAGAATCCAGTGTAGGAATATAGTTTCATAGATACTATCATGTGAATGGATGGCTTAGAAATGTGTATCCTGGCTTGAACTATTTAGCAACTTTAACCTGTTCACTTAAAGTTGAAGGAACGTGGAAAATTCATTGCAAATTGTTTGGATTATCTTGTGTCACTGTCAAATGCAGAAGAGGAAATTATAATAATGAAGATCTTAAAAGTTCATCATGGATTAAATATTCCTAATGATAAGCACTAGCTAATAGCCAGCATTAGGAAATAACCATTATTTGAGAAGCAGAGTTCTCCTGGAAAGGTTAATAATTTAAGTGACAGAATGTGATCCTTTATTTTAAGAATATATTAGAATTTGCATGTGGTATTTCTTCAGTTATAAATTCTCACAATTTTCAACTAATGCCTTGGTATGCTGCAAAAGTAATTTTTTTTTTAATTTCAAATAGGCCACTGCCTCTGTGTTAGAAAAATATTTCAGATTTGATGGCTTACTGTGTGTGTGAGTCTTACATTGTTGTTTTCATATGTATTCCTTTCTTTGGACAGTAAGCATGTTGATCTAAACTAGACATATAGGCATATTTTGTGGGAAAATAGCTACAATACTCTTTTCCCCTTTCATTTTCAGCTTAATTTTCAATTCCTTCATAAATAGGGCAGGTGATAGCTCTATCACTCTAAAATTTCCTCTGAGACAATATCTTTCTCCTATTTATGAAACCGTCTGTGGCTGTGTGGATCAAGAGCAGATTTATATTTCTGACAGATCGTGTTTGAGACCACATGCTATTTAAATATAGTACAAGGGCCAGTTCTTTCGCTGGTACCTTTGTTTTTGCTTCTTCCAATTTTAAAATTGGATTAGGGATCAGGTCTCTTTTCTGGTAAATATTGAACAGCAATTGAAAGATGTTTGTTGTTGAAACAGGTGGTAACAAGTTCAGTAAACAAGGAGGGAATTCATAAAAGAAAAAATAAAGAATGGGAGAAGGGGAAGCACAGAATGGACTTCATAGCCTCCAGTCTGGACAGAAGCGGGCAACACATGACCCTGGTTCCAAACGCTTTTTCACCATGTCCCAGGCCAGGAAGCTGCTACTTTGATTACGATGGTTGCATCCGCTCTTGTCATTGCCCGCTCGAAAGTGAAGAAAAATGGCTCTAACAAAGTGACCACAATAGTGTTCACTATGATTCACTTTGCTTTTATTCTTTGGTTGAAATAGCACAAATCTCAAGTCCTTTTCTTTTCTTCTTCTTCAGAATGTAGCTGTCTTGATCTCTAATTATGTAGGGCTGCAGTTTGGTCCAGAAGATTTCAAATGCACCGGAGATACTGAAATGCAAGTATAGTACATTTTCAATTTAACTTCTTCATAAGTTTTTAAATATCAAAATGATCAGGTCAGATTTAGGACCAGTTCTCTGAGAAAGTCCATGATTAAAAGGCGCAGTCCTTGCCTCACCATGCGATAATCAAGCAGTCAAGAGTTTTATGAAGACGGAGAAAAGAGGTTGCTGATCTCTGCCTTCTATATCTCCAAACTGATGTGTACATGGAGTTTGGGTAATATAATACATATTCATGTTGACAGCTAATTTTCAGGCTAATGCAATTCAAAACAGAAAAGATAATGAACCCTAAAAAAGCAGAGTTTGTAAATGGAAATGCTGACAGACTCTTAACTCTAATAGCTATGCTATTGGGCACCACAAAAATAACAAAGCTAATTTTAATGAAGATTTGAAAGTAGATGAGGCATTTATCTTCAGTAATTATGGTGCTTCTGTAGGACTAATATCTAAATGGAATTTAAACTATTTAAATGACCCAAGGGAAGGGACAATTGTAGAAATAATTTTTGCTCAATGTGATTTCATATAGGTGTAGCTATATTGCAAAAGCATTGCCTCCTCTGTAAGAATTAGAAACATTCCAATTATAAACATACTATTATTATCTAAGTTTGATTTGAAAAATTCTGCTTTGAAAAACATCTACTTGAAATTTCTTTCAAGGATGCTGCTTTAGTATTTCCTATAACGAAATGCGTGGGGCTGGGAACTTTATAACTCAAGGAGGTTTATTTACCTTAAAGTTCTGGAGATTGAAGAGCAAGGCGTGGCATTTGCTTAGCTCTGGTGAAAGCTTCATGAAAGATGGCATCACAATGGCAGAAGAAAGTGAGGAGGAGGTTACATTTTGAGCCAAGATGCAACAAACCAGGGAAAGGATGGCCTACTTCTTTGTGAAGGATATTTATCTTTGGGACGATCCACTCCATGAGGCCACATGGGTCCACGTTTTTGTCACTTTCTCAACACTTAGACAGAACACCTGATACTAACAATTTAAAGGAGAGGTTTATACTTACCTCACAATTTGTAGAGGTTTTAGTCCATAGTCGGCTGGGTCTGAACCAGAAAGGATCTGAAGAAGCGCCCCTAGAGGAGAGCTACTCATATCATGGTGAATGGAAAACAGAAACCAAAGAAGGAACAGAGAGGGAGAAACATCCCACCAACTCAAAGCTCGATGGCCCATCTCTTTGACAAGGCTCCACCTCCAACATCATTGCTCGCTACAGCATTCCTGGGTCCAATCACCTTTGAAAAGCCTTCCTATAAGAACATAAGGCTTTGGGTGAGCATCTAGATATAAACCATAACTGCCCCTTCTGAGGATGAAGTTCCTGTGACCTAACTCCCTTCCAGTATTTCCTACCTGCAAACGAATTGATTGCCACACCTCAACGCCGGCACCCGGAGAACCAAGCTTCTATCACGTGACCCTTTGGGACACATCTCAAGCTAGGTCCAAGCTACAGAAGATATTATACAGTCAGTGTTTATGAAAGGAGCAGATTTAATACACAGTATACAAATATAGAAGGATGTACAAGATTGGGCAACAATGGCCTCCCGCAGAGTCCGGTAGGGAAGCATGCAAAAGGTCTGTCTGCACACTGGGCATCTAAAAGATCCAGTCAAAGGCCTAGAGCCCCGTGCAGTGTCCCATGGGAAGGCAAGAGCCTACAACAGAAGGCTGAAGGGTCTGCAATGGAGGTCTAAGCATCTGTGATGGAAGGCCACAAGGTCAGTGCTGGAGGCTGAAGAGTCTACACTGGAAGCCAGGAGATGACATCCAAAATGAAGAAGGTTGGAGCTCCTCTGAAGGAATACAAGCGAGTCTTTCTTCTTCATTCCCCTTTTCCACTATTCTAGCCATAATCCTCCCTGGGGTGGGTCTTCCACACCCCACAATATGCTGGGCCAATTTAGCTGGGTGTTTCTTGCTCAGGTGGACACCATCAGATGTTTCCTATGCCTTGTTAGCCACTTATTTTGCCTCTCAGTATGTCTTGCTAAGCCTACATTCAGTACCTCAGTGGGCACTGTATCAGACCTGTGTTCTGAAAGTCAGACATATTTAGGCAAAGTATACATATCTATTAAGAATAGTGCGTAAGTTACACAGTAGCGTTCTTTCTCTAAGGTATATATGTAAACATATTCAGACATGGATATAGGCTTTCTCCTGCAGGAACTTGTAACCTAATGATAGGGAGAATCCTACATGAAGGGAGAAACAGCCTCTATTACAGCAAAGATTATGTCCTCTGGATGTTCTCCAGGTCCTCGTGTGTTTCTGATATCCTTTCAAGTGTTGTTTTGTTTTTTGTTTTTTGTTTTTTTTTTTTTCATTTGTTTTCATGCTTACTTCTCTGTCTTTGTGTTGAAGAGCTATAGACACGAGAACTAATGCACACTGGGTTTCAGTATTTTATTGACGCATTATTCTTTCTTATCTTCTTGGTAATCCTTGAAAATAGATACCATGTTCCATCTCTCCAGGACATTTTTCCCTGACAAACATTTGAACATTTTATTTCCCATTAATGAGACAATTAGCTAAAATAAGCTCATCTACTTAAAAAGTCTTTACCATATCAGCTATCTAAATTTTGTCTTGGGTAGATAAAGCATTAGTGGTATAAACTTAAAATTACAAAATATATTCTCATCAGTCATTTCCTTTGAAGCTCATAAAAAGTTAATGATTAGACAATGTTTCTCTTATGTTTTATTTTAAATGTATACAAAAATGAAACAAAATCATTCAATGGCTGAGAAATAGGAGTTTGAATGCATATTCTTTTATTTGAAATAAAAATAATGTTTCATAAAAGTTTCTGTTTTTACAGAAAAATTGTAAAGACAGTACAAACAGTTCTTATATACCTCATACTTATTTTCTTTTATTATCAAATCTTATGTTAATAATCTCCTTTGTAACAATAATAAAGCCACATTTATTCATTATTATTCACTGTAGTCCCTGTGCTTTAGGTTTTCTTAGTTTATTTTTTACTTATTGTTTATTCCTCTAGAATAACATTCTGAAAAGCAGGTTACACTTAATTATATTGTCTGCTTAGAGTTTTTGTGTTCTTATTTTTCCCTTATTCTTGCAAACTTGAAAATTTGAGATATATTGCTCAGGTATCACAGAGATTGATTTACTAACGATTAGTTTGGAATTATGCCTTTTGAGGTAAAGTGATATTGAAGTAAAGTGATATTGTCATCACATTACATCAAGGGTGTATATTTTAAACATGTACTTTTGCTACTGATATTTTCTTTGATTAACTGGCTTGTGTAGTATTGGGTTTCTCTGCTGCAAAAGTGTTCATCTTCCTGTTTTCCTATTGCATTCTTTGAAAGAAAGTCAGGTTGTTATGGTTTGTGTCTGGATGTCCCCCAAAGCCTCATGCAGTCATGCGGCTGACTTCTAGAGCTATGATTGATTCATAGTCCAGTGTTGGAATTATGGATATGAGTGCTACACCTGCCCTGTGGCGGGTAGTTTGCATACAGTGTAGGGGAGGGAAAGAGGCTGCTTGCCACCACCCCTCCCTTTTGCTCTTGCTGGTTTTGCTATCTTCTGCCTCCATGAATGGCTGCCCTCTGCCATGTGCCTCCCTGCCTTGCAGTCAGCCAACTATGACCTGAAACCTCCACAGACTGTGAGCTAAATAAACCTTTCCTTCTTTAATTCTGGGTGTCAGGTATTTTGTCTCAGCAATGAGAAAAAGTAACCAAGACACAGGTGTAGATCATATTCAGAAGATAGTTCTCCATTTCCACTTTTAAATGTACATTTTAATTATATATTTTAAATATAGCAATGTTATATAGATAGAAATATAACTTTAGGCTAGAATGTAATACTCCTTTACTTTGTTACTTTCTTCAACTTTGGTTGTGCATTACTCTTTGACTTCTCTTTTGTCTCAGCCATATCGTTTCCATCTAGTGTTTTATGTTTGTTTGTTTTTGAGCAGACTCGTACTTTTTGGCACTTTAAGATCATCTCAGATTATCTTATATATTTTCTGGCCTAGTCATAGAACTAGGCATTTCTTCTAAAAGACCTGACTCTTTTCATTGAAGAATGATATTTGAAACTGATATCTGTGTGCTTGCTGATCTTATTTTTCATCCAACTGTATTACTACCTAACTGCATTTTGCATAATGAGCAGAAACAGATGAAGACAGAACCACTGGGCTCTGATCTACTTCTCCAAGAAAGCCTGAAGTCTATTATTTAGCTTTTAAAACTTTCAATTCCTTGGACCAAATTTCTTTGCAAGCTATTTCAGTGGCGATTTTTCTATTACTATTTGAAGTTGCTTGCTGTGTTCCTGTTTCATGTGTGTAAACAAAAGAGGAAGAGATAAAAGGGGGTGCTCACCCTTGAAAAATGGTGATGTCTCACAGATCATAATGATAGTATTAGAACACAAATTAAAAACTATAAACTGCCTTTCAGTAACATTCCAGTCCAAACACAAGCAACCTCTTTGACATTGACCCAAAATCACATGGCTAAATTCACTATTAATTTAAGAAATAGTTTGGAAATAATGACACCAAACTTTCTAGAAGGTCACAGTCCATGAAAACATTTGAGAGAAATGAGTTTATACTGCTAAAAGAAATTAAAAGGCATCTATGTTTCCCTCTTTTGTCAGTAATATTAAAAGTTGAAGTTAGTTTAATAAAGGTGATTTGGTAGTGTAGTACATGTTATATACCCAATTAGTAGGTATTAAGTCCTACCGTCAACAAGCATGACAATAAGCCATGATAACTGACAACTTCAGCATTTTTCTAAAACAAAAGTGTTTTGTCCTCTAGATAAATGAGAAAAGTTTTAAAACATAAAATAAACGTAAAGAAATAGAAAAATAAACATCCGTAAAATAGAATCATGCTTCTCAAGTTAGGAATCAGTCAAGAATCTCATTAAAATATGTATTTGTTTGAGTAGATTTGGGTTGGGACCGAAGCATGGATAGTTCAATAAATGTGTCAGCCCCCCGTCCTCATTTGGAAGCAATGGTGCCTAGGTCAGTACCAAACAATGGAATAGTTAATTTTATAAGATGAAGACTCGGAAAAGTTACATAATGGAAAATTATAGAATAGAAAAAAGCATGGAGTAGTGGATCAAGAAAAAGAACAGAATATGAAAAATAAACCCTTTAAATGTATAGCATTAGCCATGAAAGTTTTACATTTTAATTTGCTAATGAGGCTTTTTAAAGGATTTATATATTTACCCTCTTCAAATCTGATGTTCTGTGTAGATTTTATCATCATCTGGCCAGAGTTTAAAAAAGAATATTAAAAATTCCTTAAAATTCTAACGTCAATTTTTTCTTTCCTTTTGTCATCACCAAATCATCTATAAACTTCAGTGCATGTGAATGTACTTAAGTGTGTGTGCATGTATACAATGGGATGTCGAACTCTACCTCTTTTGAGGTAGGTTGTGTTGTAGTTCTCCAAGTTGATTTGATTGAATATAGATGAGTAGAGATTTGAAAGACCAAATTACTTTTAATGGCAGATAAACTATCTTTCTACAGCATGACAATATGTACTTTTAATTATATTTTTAATTTCCTGAGTTTTAGAAACAGTTTTCTGCCTTATTTCCACAGTTCATTAATTAAAAATGTACAAGAATTGGGCAAGAATGATCTTTTCTTTCTTTCTTTTTTTTAAGGAGAGAAATGTTCGATTTTCTTGGCAGCTAGATTCCATTAACCTTTTATCTTTTAACTGTTCTTCAAAGTGTGTGCTATAAAACAAGTTGAATATTCCTTCTGAGATGAATTATTCAGTCAAAACAGTTCTGTTACCATATTATGTAATAAAACAGCAAGCTATTGATTTGGCATTGCAAAGGAACTACTTTTATTTCTTTTTTATATTGTAATTTATCTTATTCTATTAGAATCTATGCATGGAGAGTGTAAGCCAATAACCATTTCACTCACATGAGCTAAAATTTAGTTGAAATACATTAACTCAGAAAATTGAAAAGAAATATAATGTATCAGATAGATTTAAATACATATGATCATTAGATTTCCATAACATACAAATGAAATATTTCTGTGAGACATTCCAGTCTTCCAACTGTGATAGAAGATGAAGAAGATACCTATAAACATAAAAAGCCTTATGTTAATTAAATGAACTCTCCTGCAGGACAATATTTGATGACTATTTTCAAAACTGAGAGAATCAGGAGCTGGGTAAGTGTGACTTCTTTGTTCAGTCAGTTCTATGTATCTCTTAATACTTCAAGGGAGATTAGTACTGATCCTCGCTACTTGCAAATCTTTGTAGAATCAATCTGAATAAAGACTTACCTAATTTTTAAAAGCCTTTAAAATGAACAAACGTGCAAAAATGATACCATAATGAATGCACATCAACAACACTGTTTCCTAATCCCTAGTCATCTTGTAAGGAATCATACCAAAGAATGTCTTTTAACATAGAGAAATACATAAAGTATTTAAACTAATATATGCCAGACCCTAGAGTCATAATTGGTGAGTCCAAAAAATGAGCTCATTAAATATTATTCGGTAAGGAATCAAAACCTTTCTCTCAGCCTCAATTTCTATCTCTTTAAAGACATGAATACCAAGTTTCTTGGGTTGATTTATTAAACGATTGCACAAGACTTAGAATAGAAAACTTATTTTTATCATTATTTTAAATTTCTTTTAAAAATTTTTTATTTTAAAAATTTAAAAAACTGGCAAAACAACAATGAAGACAAAATCAAAACAACACAGAAACATCATGACCACTTTTACATGCTTGAATTTCGTCAGTAGAATAACTGATCTGAAAACCATTCGCAGTATAAGAACCATTGTTGAACTCCTACCATTTTGTATGGTGAAGCTCTGCATCGTTTCCATTTTTTTAAAAATTATTTTTATTTATATATTTATTTATTTACTTATTTTTTACTTGTTACTTTCTTTGCTTGTTTGATCAATCTTACATTCTTATGTCTAATGGACTGAGCAACTTCGTTGAAGATAGCGGCATGTAATATAGCAACACTATGAATTTCTACCATTTAATTTCTATTTTTAGATTTATTAGCTAAATTTGCATAGTAAATTTTATTTGGTGATATTTATTTAATTTCCTACTTAATGCCATCTCATGGGGACTGAAAAATTAACTTTTGGTATTTTAGATGAAACCAGTGGTCCAAAATGACTATTTCATAGTAGGGCGATAAGTTCAAGTTTATCCACATCTTTATTGTTTGTTTGTTTGTTTGTTTTTTTCCCCCAGTACCGGGAATCTAACTCATGATGTTGCGCTTGCCAGGCAGGTGCTGTGCAGCTGAGCTACATCCCCAGCCCCTATTCACATCTTTTTACGAGTCCTTTTCCATTTTTCTTTTTGTGCCTTTACATTACAGCCTCCATGTTTAAACAGCCACAAATTCTTTTTGTCACCAAATATTAGATTCCATTTCTGACAATTTTATATCCATTCAGTATATAGTTTTCTTTTATATCCATTCAGTATATAGTTTTCTTTTTCCTTCTTCCTAACTAGTTGAAATTCTTTCTTATTATAACATGCATGGAATTAATTTATCTTTAACTGCACTATTCCATTGGATATTCTATTGTTTATGTGTCCATTCATCTGTTGATAGAAATTTGAGTTGATGTTGGGAATGCTGGACAATTGTTTTTATGAGCATTCATGTAGAAATCTTCACCTACACATGTCTTTCATTTCTCATAGGGAGTTACCCAAAATAGGATACTGTATCCTATGATAAATGTGTTTCCATTTTAATGGGACAACCAATTGTTCACTAATTAATTAAGAAATTTCCCTCTTTACTTAATTTTCTGAAAGTCTATATGGATAATAGATTGTGTTTTTGGTCAATTCCAGAAAATAGGAGAACTAGCTTAAGAAGAAAAGGATAGATTAATATCTAGGTATTTACTTTTTCTTTATGTTGTTGTAGATAATATTGTTTGTATAATTTCTTTCTTTTTATGTGTTGGCTGTTGATTTTGTATCTTGTTACATTCCTGAATTTGGCTATTGGTTCCAAAATTTCTTGGTGCAATTTTTTGGGTCTTGTATACAGAAGATCACATCACTTACAGATAATGAAACTGTGAATTTTTCCTTTCCTAATGTATTTCCCTTGTTTCTTTCTCTTTCCTGATTTCTCTGGCTAATGTTTTGAGGACTATATTGAACAGAAGTTGTGATGGTGGGCATCACTGTCTTCTTGCAGGTTTTTGAAAAGTGCAGATTTAAGCAACATTGAGATTCTATCTTACTACAAATGAATAGACATCATCAAGAAATTAAATCTGGTGAAAACAATTTTTGGTGAGGCTGTGGAGAAAAAAGGAACCCTTCTACATCATTAATGGGAATGTAAACTAGTATAACGACTCTAGAAATCAGTATGGAGATTCCTCAAAACACTAAAACTAAAAATTCCTTTTGACTTGGCTATTACACTTCTGGGTATATTCCTAAAAGATTTAGTGACATCATAGTACAGAGATATGTGCATACCCATGATTATAGCATGAGAATCCCTAATAGCTAAATCTTGGAAACAGCTTATAGGCCCATCGACAGATGAATGGCTAAAGGAAATATGGTATTTGCACACAGTACTGTTTAACTCTGCCATAAAGCAGGATAAGTTTGAGTCCTTCCTTAAAACTGTGATAATAAGTAATTATATCAGACCCACAAGTTTAAGATTGTCTGATTTCACAGGTGAGAAATTCAAAGTATAGTAAACAGCTCAGATAAAAGGTAGATAATAAGAAGTAGGGAGAACTTTTTCAAATGAGAGGAATTGAGAAGGAAAGGGGATGAAAAGAAGAATTGGAAAAACATGGAGGTAGAGCTTTTGGCAAAGGGAAGGGCATCAAGAGATGTAAGGGTCAGGGAGAACGAGGAGGGGAGAGGATAAGAAAGAATTTCAGACATCAGACATGCATAGCAGCTCCTCTTGGTAAGTGTAACCATTATGTGCTGCAAACATGAACTAATACACATACACACGGAAACAAAGTAGGCTATGGAGTGGAGTACAACTATGTCGTGTGCAACAGAGCTAGAGTTTAATCTACTAAGCCAGAATGAGAGGATGGCAGACACCAGTCGTGTGGGAAATATTTATTTATATAGGCTAATTTATTAAATCATTATATATGCATATATTCATGCAGTTATGTGCATATGCATTTATTCCAAATAATATAAGCAAAGGTAAAAGCAACTAAACTCCAGATAAGTACATGATGTAATAAAAAAATGTAATAACTGACATTACTGGATCTTCAATGAAAAATATCTGTAATGTGCATTATATAAACAATATTCATGGATGGTAAATTTCATAAATGATATGCAGAAAATACATATGAAGTTTACAGTTACGGTTTGAGAAAAGTGTAATAGGACTAGTCTTCAAAATGCAAAAACTGGAAGTTTATTTGATAGAATTTGGAGAAGGAAATTACATAAAAGAACTTCACTGAAAAGGGTCCTCTTACAAGTAGGAAGAACTGAAAGATATTCAGTTATTCAATTAAGAAGAAAGGTGTCATATACCCCTTAATACCCCTTAAATGAAAACTGAAGGGTTTAGATGAAAGTAGGAGGTCTACTATTCCTAAACATCTGTATGTACCTATGTCAATCACTACCACTAACTTCCATTTAGTAATGAACAGAATTTCATGGAAGATGAAATGCCAGTTCTTTATTTTGGTTGTGCAATCTCCAGAGTCAGTGCAAAAATGAAAGTGAGGTTATGAAGATGGAACAAACTGCAATGTTTTGTACTAATGTGCTGTCCAGTTAAAAATAAAAAACAAAAACAAAACAAGGGCGGGAGGTAATTACTTAGAAAATAAAATTGCTTGGCCTGCAAAGAATTCTCCAGACTTCCTGAAACTAGAAACCACTCCTTGAAACACTCCATCCAAAGAATAAAGGAGGAAGAAATGCATCCTTTCTTTAAACTGTCTCTCAATATTCTCCCTACTGGAAATTAACTCCCATTATTTCAGGGTGACCTCATCCTGAAAGGCATGAAGTTCTAGCAGAAAAAAAACCAAGTAGTAAAACTTCCCCATCACTGTCTTCTCTTTTCCCTTGTTACTTCCTCAAGAGGAAGTTAGATAATGCAGGTGGCCCTCTAACTCACAAGCCTCCGCTCTTAGCCTGAGAGCCAGGGAGAAGCTTCTGGGGCACAGAGGGATGGCCGGAAAGAGGGAGAAATGTGGAAAGTGCCATTGGCAGAGCAGATAAAAGCAATGGAGGCAGTTATACCTTTGTTTACTGATTGCTGCTCTTTGATCATGTGCTGGACACTTTTCATAAAGAGGAAGTAAAATTTTGTTCATAGTGGAGCTCTAAAAAATTGTCACCATTTGTCCTTTCTCTAGCTTTTCTTCCAGGAGAAGTTATTTTGTCATTGACTTTGTCTCACCCTCAAAGTGCTCCTTTGTTCTACTTTGGTATCCAAATCTCATTCATTCTTTAACAAGCATCAACAAGTTCCAAATTAATCTGCATAATGCATGCAAAATTATTTTAAGAAAACAAATGTCAATGCAGTACATCACCTTTGAGTAGAAAATGTTACAACAAAAATAATGGAAAGGAATTTTTTTTAATGAAATAAGACAATTAAGATTGAGAAAAATCATGATGAGTATTAAAAGACCATTGTAAAGCTGAAATGGAAATCCAATATTTGTAACACTTGCCTGAATAGATTTCAGAACAGTTTTAGCAATAAATGAAAGAATGAATTTTTAGACACAATTGCTGTTGAAACTTGCTTTCAAGTAATGCTTTCTAATAGAACGGATACACAGTAAATTTTCTGAGATCAACACACAGATTGTTTAAATTCTGAAATTGTGTTGTAACTTTGGGCAAGTGATTGATCATCCTGAATTTATCTTCTTCAACATAGGGTCAAATCCATCTATACTGTGTAGAGTGAATATATTTTCTTTCAGCTACTATCCTAAATACAAACATAGAAATTTCAATGGGTACCAAATCATTCAAATACAATAGGGTAAGACATGCTGTCACTCAATATAGAAAATAGTCAATACAAAGCAAATTCAAAAAAGGAGACACAGGGGGCTGGGGATTTAGCTTAGCAGCACAGCGCCTGCCTGGCAAGTGCAAGGTTGGGAGTTCGATTCCCTGTACAGGAAAAAAACTGAAAAAAGAAAAAAAAGGGAGACTCAAATGATATATTTTTTATTGTGCATGAAACCTTAAAGAGCATATGGGTACACGTATATAAAATAGGCAGACACATAACTCATATGCAGCTACTTTTGTCTTTTGCAATCATGAGTGTATATGACACTTTAAAACTGGATTGCCTTCAGTCAGCCCAATGTTGATGTAATGGTTTATAACACCGTATGTTTTGCATATTTCAATTTAATAATCTCATGGAATAAATTTGGTTTTCAGGAGAAAACAAAATGCACACTAGGACTATTGGTCTGTTTAAAGAACAGATAAAAGTTTATGTGCCCTTGGCTTCTGGATTTCTACCATGAAGTGTACAGCAAAAAACATTTATTGGCACTGAGTCAAGGCAACTGCCTCTCTTTGAGATTTAAATTTAGATCAAAATATAGCATGCATGCTTCTTAATGCAATGGTTATAATGAAAAATTTCCACCATGTAGAAGTGGAAAAAGACAAGAATACTTTTCAGCTTTAGTCAGATGGATCAAGGTAAGAAACAGACATGCAGCAATTGTTCCACGGTGAAATCTGACTTCCGGTGCAAAGAAAGCAAGACCTTATCAAAAGTCAAATCTTCCGCAGTTGGAAAGAAGGCAAAGGAATCAGGTTGACATTTGACTATAGCTGAAGTTGACACTGAAAATAGCCATCTAAGTGAACAAAAGAGTAAGGCACTTCAGAGGATACATGATCATGACCAAAAAGCAGACAGAATTGTGATAAACAGCATTTAATTAACAAAGAAATGCAAATGTAAATCTTAATGACACATTGTAGAATCACTGCAATGTTTGAATACAGAACTGGATTATACCAACTGTTGGCCAGGTTACAGAGCAATAGACCTTCACGCATTGCTGCTAGGTGTTAAAATATTGCGAACATTTTGCAAGACTCTCAATTGCTTTTCTTGTTAAAAAGAAATTAACCATGGGATGGTAAGTCCACTTTTAAATTTCTACCCAAGAGAAAGAAAAATTTAAGCCAACAAATCTATTTGCACTCAATTGCTTAAAGAAGCAGCATTAATAATAGATCATCTATTAAAAATGAAACAAAAGAACAAGAACATAACATCCTTTATCATGAGAATAGATAAATTGAACGCAGTTTATATAACAGCACGTTATTATTCAGGAAAATATAAAAACACTAATTTTAAAGTGTGATAAAGTATATGCTAATTTTTCAATTATCTTCCTCTCACTTAAAATTATTTACCTTATTTGTTCTCTTATATACTTTAATGACATATGTTGATGTGAGAAAGCGCTGCCTTATAATTTAAAAATGATCACATAATAGCAATATTATAAGTTTCAACTTCTATTATTTTGGTAGTTTTCTACTGTTCTAAAATCCTGACTTCCTTAAGATGAACTTTATGTGCTAAAGTTTTAATTTCTCTCTAATTCACTTGATGTTTTCTTCTTTAGGTATGTGAACGACCTGTGGAAAGTATTCAGCTTACATGAGTAACTGTCTTGTGAAAAAGCCTAAATTTAGTTTTGGTTTTCTGCATGTCTTATTTAGGTAAGATTTCTTTTCTTCCACAAACTTGGTTAATATATTTTCTAAAAACTATATTCATTTTGTGCAGTATTTTAAATTTACTAGGGGCTTTGAATGTAGCTCAGTGGTAGACCACTTACCTAGTATGTGCAAGGTCCTACGCTTAATTGCAAGCACAAAAAAATTATTTTAGATTTATTAATAATAAAAAATCTCAGAATGCAATATGTCAGAGAAACTGATGAGATAAGGGGAAAGGAATAAAAAGAAAAGCAAAAATTTTGCTATATATGTCTATAAAATTTATATATACATATATAAATTTAAAATATAAAATACTATAAAAATATATAAAACATTATACACAAGATACTTAAGAGTTATACAGTTAATATCTCTTAGTTAATTGAAATGAATGATTTGTGCTAATATTATTTGGGCAGTATTTCATGACTATCTCTTGTACTCTGAGTAAGTACTGTGAAGAAAACAATATGCAATGTATTAATTGTTCTTACTCTCCTAATAGCTTCTTTTTGAAACTGTTTGAAACTATTTCTATTTTTCTTCTTCTCGTTAAAATAAAAAAGTTTATCTTTCCATATTTAAATATGTAAACTGCCAAGATATAATTTCTGGAGACAGTGTTCTATAGAGATCATTTTTTTCATAATAGATAACAAAGTGTCTCTGCCCCCTTTACCGGTGGCCCGTATTCTCCCATGTGATCAACAGAACTAACTTTTACATGTATAGAATTACATGAAAATGCATTATTTCAGGGAACAAAAGATTAATTAAAAAATCTTTATGAAATAAAAAAAGCAATACATCTCTAATGTACCATAAGTAAACTTCCTTTCAAAAGTTTTTTCCTTCATCTTTTTTCAGTTGCAAGAGTGACATTTGCAAACTAAGTAAAATATTAAAGATTTTGGCATATTCATTGTTCATATTTAGTCAGTTCATACTTTCACTTACACTCCCCAAGGAAGCTTTTCTGTCCCAGATAGGAATCTTATATGACATAGCATCATTTATATCAGTGTCATGTCAGTTGTCATTGTTCAGTGCAATCTACTGACCTACACTATTCTTTGTGTTCAGAAGCCTGTTAGCTGATGCATCCAGCACACACAGAGGCAGTACTGCTTTAGCCTTCCATGGTCGGGTAGGTCTTTGGTAATGGAGTACGATGGTCCCCCTGTATCTCCAGTGCTGAAAGATTCTAGTGAGTTCCTTGTTATTTAAGAAGGGCTCAGGAGCTTAATTATTCCCCTTCTATAACACACCAAAATCAGATGAAATTGAATGAATTGAGGATTGTTCTGCATACTCAATACACTCCTCTCATTTAACAATTATGTAACCCTCATTCAGCTTACAAAACTCATCTCAGAGAGCCTTTGATTATCAGCTCTCTGATAGCTATTCTACAATGATTTTGTAGCAACTGATAAATACTTTCCTGATACTTTTCAATGGCCCCCATGATTATGTTATATGAAATGGATGTCTCATTCATAACTGTTCAATGTTTGCTCCATCTAATTAGATTACAAACTCTGTCACAAGTAAGTATTTATGTTTTTATTTACTTACTCCTCTGCCTGCAGAGCCTGGGACATATAGGAAGGCCCCCCAAAGTACTTGTTGAATAGATTTCTTTTTTGATTTCCCTGCTTCACTAGTTTTTTTCCAGCTGCAGACTTTGCCTTTTGTTATACAGCTAGTGATTATCACAGAGTCTGCCTAATGGTAGGTACTTAATCAATTTTTATTGAATAAATGCCACAATACAGTCTTACCCCATCAAATTAATTGCAAATTAAAAGTTGGACAGAGTGAACATAAAAGTTTATTTGAAGTTTTTTTTTAGAAATTGGTTTCTTTCTGCTCAAAACTTTTTTTTATCTTTTTCAGGAAAATTCCTCTTTACTAAAATTCTACAGTTTCATACCATCATATTCTATTCTATTATGCATTACATTTATATTTCCTATTCAACTTCAAATGGTTTGGGGCAAGTGCTCTATGCTATTAAACTTTGCATGAAGACACATTGTTTTTTCTTTTCCAGAGTTCAGTGTCTCCTCCATCAAAAAGTAATATATAAATGAGTAACAAACAGGGTCCTTTTGTGGTTTTCCAAATTCATTAAAGGGAATACTTTTTTTCTTTAAAGAAAATAGTCTTCTAATGGATGGAAAAAACTAAACAGGTAATCCTATTATCTTAGTAGTAAAGGAATCTTAAATTAGCTAAGTGGAATGAATAAATTTAACATATACTCCTAATGAGATCAAGGGCTTCTTTGCATGATACCTCATTCAGCTGTATTTCAGAATCTCTGCATGGTATGAGGGATGTTCTCAGTGCTTGGAAACTCGATTATTATGGTAATCTACCTTCCATTTGATATTTACCTTCAGAGGCATATTCCCTTTGAATTAGAGATGCCCAAACCATCCTACTACTGTCCTTTGGGGTGCTGGAATCTCCTTCTGGAGGTGGTTTCTAGATTCTTTCTGTTCTGAGCAAAGAATTGGTCAAGACAAGCACACACAAAAGCAACTTTCTAAGTTGTTTCCTTAAAATTATATAATTGTGTTCTGAAAACCCACTGGTATTTTCTGCAAAGAGCTCTTTCCTAGATCCTGTAACCTTCTTGACAACTTGGGTCATGTCTTGCTAACCACTGTGTTACTTGTGTTTAATAAATGCTTTTAAGGTGAGTCGATGGATGGCTGAATGCATGGATGATGGATCAATTAATGAACAGCATGTGACCTTGGGTGAGCTATTTTGCATCTTGTGATTCTTTAGCTGCTTCTGTAAATCATTTTCTTTTCTCTGGTTCATTTCTCTAACCCTTGATATTTTCACATTAATTAATCCTTCAACTCTGAATAACCAAAACTATTTTCAAAGTCCATAATTACATTGTCATCTAATTATTAGCATTATGTAAACATTCAAATATTACCTCCTATCTATGGATAATACTTTAATTTTACATAGGGTATTTTAATTTTAAAATAAAACTCTTCTTCCTGTATTGTATTTTGTTTTTTAAAAATATTATTATTATTATATCTTTTATTTATGTGAAGATATTCAGATTCAGACAAGCTAAATTCTTAGACAGGATTTCTATGCAGGTTGACTACACTTTGAAAACTGTCTTGTGAACAGTAAGAACTAAATATGAAGACATAGGCAATGAGGGAAAAAAGGGAAGGAATTGAGACAGGAGGTTAGGGCATGGCAATACTAGAAATAGGTATGACTTTAAAATAGAAAATCCCAAGAAACATGAGCATAGAAGTTCCCAAAGCCCTCCATGTGGACTTCTCCTGGGAACCCAAGCAGGTTTTCCATAGGATGGCCTAGACCGGATATCAGCCTGAGGAGTGGGTGGTACAAAAAGACAGTCCGTAGTGAGTTTTTGCCACTATGTTCTCTCTTACATGGGTGGCCTACACTCACACCGGAGGGTACTTCTTTTCCTACATTTACTTACCCCAAACTTGTTCTGCAGAGCCTGTGTATTTTCCTTCCTTTAATAAAACTTTGCTTTTGTGTGTGCTTGTCTTGACCAATTCTTTGCTCAGAACAGAAAGAATCTAGAAACCACCTCCAGAAGGAGACTCCAGCACCCCGAAGGACAGTAGTAGGATGGTATTGGCATCTCTAATTCAAAGGGAATATGCCACTGAAGGTAAATATCAAATGGAAGGTAGATTACCATAATAATCGACTTCCTAAGTGCTGAGAACATCCCTCATACCATGCAGAATCATTCAAGGTAATCTAGTAAAAGGAAGTCAAATTAAGTGGAGAGATAAATGAACATTTGGAGACTCTATGGTTTAATAATACAATTCTAAAAACATTTTGTACTAATGTTAAAATATTTTTAATATTTTTATAAAGCCATCTGATCTGAATTCTCTGCTATTTATATCAAACTTTGAATATTCTTACAGATTAGTGATAATTTTTATGCATTTTTTGATGTGTCAATAATTTTACCCTAATAGCTTGAAGTCTCAAAGCCTGGTGATTGGTGGAGTTAGGGGCATCTTTCTAGGTTTAACCTAGAGTTTTATCTCATATTTTTCATTTGCATTATTTACAAAATCAGTACAAATGAGACCAATGGTTTAGTGTGATTTATATGTACATCACACAGTCTTTCTCTCCTCTGTTCATTACCACATAGTTCTAAATGTATCTAAGAAAATTTCTGACAAATACTGGAAACCTAATAAATATATTTGAACTGAATGAAATTTGGCAGACTTTGATATTGATGCCCCATAAACTTGCTATTGGGATTTGGGGCACTAGAGTTTCCTTCTAGGTTCTTTCTGTCCTGAGCAAGGAACTGGTCAAGGGAAGTGCAAACAGTAGCAAGGTTTTAACTTTATGAATAGTAGGAAAAGAAACACTTTCTGCAAAGCAAGTTTGGGCCAAGAAAAAGTAGGAAAATAAATACACCATACATGGCAAGAGCAGGCTGCTGTGCCAGAACACGGTTGCAGTGCCCCCAGGGGCACTGATCTCTTTATACCACTTACGCCGCAGGCTGAGGCCAGGTCTGGGCCACCCTCTCGAAAACTGCTCAAGTTCTCCCAAGAAGTGCGGGAGCAGGGCCTGGGGAAGTGGTCTGTGCCTATGTCCTGTGACTTTACAATTAATGGGTCACAACTACTTTCCCAGCCAGTTTGCCACACCCTAATCTCATGTCTCTAGAAGGAGACTCCAGCACCCAAAAAGCTAGTAATGGCCTGATCACTGTCTATCACTACTACCATATAAGTGCAAAGCCTCAGCCCTGCAAGAGAGGAATTTTTGATACCATCATCTATGGAGAACCATAAAATCATTTTACTTTTAATGACTTTGCAGTCAATAAAAATTTTAGGAAGCAGATCTAGCCCTAAGCTCAGGTTTATTAATTCTCTTATTTTAGGGAAAATAAATCAATATACCTAGCCTATGTAAAATCCCAATAGAAAAGTGGCATTGTACAAAACCTATGAAGTATAGTTAGAAGAATTTATTTCAGAGATCTACGCCTACTAGCAATTTCACTCAGACTCTTTCCATGAATTCTAGCAGCATACGGGTTGACTGCTTCATTCAAAGTGAATGTTCATGGAAGGGACAGTGTCCTCCAAAACAAGTCTCAGAGCATACATCTCAGATAAGAAGCTGGCTCTACTACTGAAGAGGGAATGTCAAGGTTAAGGCCTGAAAACTCAGCATTCAGTAGTTTCATCTCAGCCTTGTAGCATTATGTGAATGTTACAGAGGATCAAATTGAGTTGCAAAGTTATTTTTCTTTGAAGTTTTCAAGAAAAAATTATCATGCTGTAATGTGTAAGCTTCAAGACGTTTAGCTATATGATTGCTCCTTTATTTCAATGACAAATGCAGACTAGATGCTAACATGAAATTAGACTGTAAAAGTGTTAGAATATTATTAAACTCTGCATTCAATTCATGTCTCAGCATGATACAAAGGAAAAGATTTGAGCTTTGAAAAGAGAAAAACCCTGGTGGGAAGCTCAAACTTGCTAATTATTATTACTATTATTAATTTTTAGTGTGGCCTTAAGCAAAGTTCTTAACTTCTTGATATCATTTTCTGTAACACTGAGTTAATATTGTTTTGCAAATATGGGAGAAAATTACAGCTCAATAAAAGGTTGTACTATGTGGTCTGTATAACAGCAAGCTCTTATTCATTATTATCAGTATCTTCAAGAAATACTGAGCCAGCCAGAAGGTACTGGAGTTCATATCAGGGGGAAAAAAAATACATACAATACTAAAGGGGCATTATTGAGGGCAAGGAAGGAAGGAAATAGTAAAGAAGTAAAAAGTGAGTTTGAAGGGAAGGAAGACATTTCAGAAGAGAAGATACTGTCACTGCATGGGGTCTGAGAGGCTCTCAAAGCTGAGATGAGGCACTTGATTCAGCAGAAACGTAGAACATTTGGAGGTTTCCCCACTCCTGTTGTTACAGGTGGAATGTAACTCCCAACCTTGTAGATGTCAAACGTGCCAAGTTCATGTCCCCTGAAATCAAAGGATGAGTTCTAAAGGACAGAAGTGGTGAAAAGTAGGAAAGGTTTATTGGGGAATAACTCCTGAGTGGGTTGCTGCTGAAGCCCTTTACCATGGGTAATTTATGCAACAAAAGTTACAATGTGGGTACTAAAAGGGTCAAACTACAGCCTGTAGGATGACAAGTACTGTGTAGTAGCTTAGCCAGTATTGCTCCAGCAGGGAAGTGGGGGACTTAGCAAGGGTATATGGCTGACATTATTAACCTTGGCTTATCTATGACTTCTGAAACAAGAGCATTTTGGGAAGGGATAGGTCCAGTTGTTCTGGTCACTCACCTGGGTATCTGAGGGCTGTCTGGATTCAATGACGGAGGTGGTACTAATGATAGTTCTGCTTATCCCTTGGGTAAGTATAGAAGTGGGGCCACTGTGACTTCATTTTGAAGACTCGCCTTCTTCAGATGCACTTCCAGCCACAATTATGATATCTGTATTTTTCATTAACTTTCTTGAGAGCCCAGTCCCTCACTAACTGTATATTAATTTCTATCTCACACAGCTGCCTATAATACTGTCTCAGAAAAAGTTTTTACAGGACGTGTCGGTCAGAGCCATGGGAAAGGGTTATTAGGTAGAGATTTTAGGTTGCATTCAAGTGTAAAGTACAGGAGCTCAGAGAAATTAGACACATTACAGTTTGAAATTGGGAACATTTATATGTTCTTGGTGGTGGAAATCTGTAGAATTTGATTATCTATAGTCTTGGTTTTAGTCTGGTAGGTAGAAGAGGATGGCTTAACTGTAGCAAAATAATGTTTTTGTGCTTTGGGTGGTGACTTAGTTTACAAGTGAAAAGATGATCTATTTATAGGTGAGAGTAGATATTTACCAAAAGGGAATGGCTTGGGGGCTGGGGATTTAGCTCAGTGGTACAGTGCCTGCCTGGCAAGTGCAAGGTCCTGAGTTGATCCCTGGTACAAGGAAAAAAAAAAAAAGGGAATGGTTGAATCCACTTGCAGGTGAAAGGGATTTGCCCATCTTTATTATTTTCTATGGAAAGGAAAAAAAAATTAGTAAACTGGTTTTTCTCCTGAAGCTGAAATTTTCACATTTAAAATTAGGCTTTCATTGGTCTTCTTTCTGCCTAGTTTTCATTTTTTCTGTATGTTCTCAATACTACAATAGTGACATGCAGAGATTGAGCAAGAATATCTCTTTGAGGATATTTCTCAGTAGAAGGCAAAAGAATTGCCAAATCTCTGACACAGTAGAATATACTGTGTGTAAGGAACAGTAGCAAGATCAATGTGGGTGAGCCAAAACATGCACCATACAACTGAAGAGCACGTGGTCAGAAAGGCAATATAGCTAGCTTATTCAGTGCTGTACCTACAGAATGAATATTTGTGCTCAATCAATATTCTTATAATAGTATCCCAATCTCTATTGTGATGACATTTGAAATGAGACTAATTGGGAATTGTTTGGGTCATTATTATTAGGTTTTAGGGTGAAGTCACTTAAGAAACAGGATCTGTTGCCTTTACCACACTAGTAAAAGCTCTTGTGTTTTGCTTAAGGAAGTAGAGATGAAAAATGCTTTTAAAAAAAAAATCCTTAAGCTTGAAGAACAAAGATGGTTCTACTTTTGTATACTCACAGACATTCAAGTTGAGCTCTAGTGGTTATTCTTTTGTGCTCCTCAAGCATAGCTTTAAACTATCTGAATTTCATTAGATGAAACAACAAATGCATTCAGCCCAATTAAAAACAAAAGAGGGAGGAAGTCCACTTGTAGCACCTTTAGGGGGCAAGGGAGATTTTTGAAGATGAGGTACCAAAGTTAGAGAACAGATGTATGCAAAATGTCAGCAACAACAGCAGGCAGCATGGAACAGAGTAGAGCACAAGAGCACAAGAGCCACCTACGTCTTTATTATATAATTCTTATACAGGTTGTTATCTCATATCCACATTCTTACATAGTGCTGTAACTAGCACATGTGTTTACCTGTACTAAGCCATGGTTGCATAACTGTATCCCATTGTGTGCCTGCACTAGGCAAACAGGGTCATGTCCTCAGGTGTCCTTAGATGCCCTTGAGCTGTGAAGCACTGTGAGTGGTTCTCCACACCATATATTGTCTAAAATCAGAATCCTAGCTTCTGTCTACAAGGATGCGAATTGACGAACAAAAAGAAAAAGAAATGGTAAGCACACATCGTAGCGGCTAACCCAAAATGGTGGTGCCGAGCCCTGTGACAGGACAAGATGGTGCCGAGTTATGTGATGAGACAAGATGGAAACCCTGAGGAAGAAATGACCATCTAGGGGAAAAGTGCAGAGACACTGAACTCAAAAAGGAGTAAACTGGGGTAGGAATCTTCTAAGGCAGGCTACCTGAAGTTACCAACAGCTATTTTCCCACACACAAAGAGTGGCAAAGTTGAGCAAATTATCACGGAGTACAGAAACATAGGGTCAAAAAGACATATTAAACTCTCGGTCACATTCATGGTGCCTGAACTATCTTTTCTGGAACTGGGAAGATAACAGACCCTCTGGCTATTCTTTACTGACTTGTATATGTAATAAGTTACCAAAAATGGGAAAGAGAACACAAGGAGAGTTAAATTTCAAGTGGGCCCGTAGAGCTTTTACCAGTTCAAAGCAAAAATTCCTCGCAGGTCATGTGTTCCCCCGGCAACCAGTTCTGCATGGTGGGACACACCAGTGGCTGTTTCTGGCACCTTGAAGAAAGTTTCTGGGTTCTTCAGCCTAGAGGAGAGAGATGGGGAAAGAAGAAAAAAACTTCATGGTCTTTTAGAGAGATAGAAAGAAAGCGTGCAAACAGCCTGACCTGCTGTTTCTGGCTGGCTCAGTCAAATACATTACTGTCTTTGGGGGCCCTGGAGCCCTCTTTTGGAGGCAGTTTCTAAGTTCTTTCTTGAGCAAAGAATTGACTAAGACAAGTGAAAACTGAAAGAAACTTTTATTAAATGTGGAAAATGAAATAGGTTCTGTAGAGCAAATTCAGACAAAGTAAAGGTAGGAAAGGAAGTTCACCCTACAGCATGAAGGTGGGCCAACACTCAAGAAAGAACAGAGTGGCCAAAAACTCAGCATGAGCTGTGTTTTGGTATCACCCTCTCCTTAGGCTGAAATCAAGTCCTGACAACCCAATGGCTCAAGTTCTCCTGAGAATTCCACATGCAGGGCTTTGAGAACTGCTCTGAGCATGTGTCCTAGGATTTTGTAATTAACACTTCACATCTACTTCCCCAGCCAGCTTTGTCACATCCCATTTTCATGTTTCCTTATGAGACTGAAGCCCTTGTTACTAAGAGTTTTGACTTCCAATAACAGGTTCCCATGTTCTTGTGTAAGATAAACAATTGAATGCAGCACAGAATGGATAACAAGGAAATAGGAGCAAAGCTTAAGGCCATGGTGAGCACTGGTGAAGGGAAAATGTCATGAGCACCTACAGCATAGTGCGTAGGGGTTTAAGTATAGCACCTGATTTATGGGGCCTCCTATTAAGGTCCTTCACAGCATGACTGACAGAATGATTGACACTTCACTGAGTCATGCCTCTTGCAACACTTTTGCATGATCTTTTCCAAAATTCATTCTAAGTGTATGCATAAGAGGGAGTACACGTGCATGAGCTCTCACTGAGCTTCAGGGAAAGAAAAGGAAACCTCACTGGAGGTTATGCAGAGAATCTTAGTGTGCGTGCCTCTTGCCTTGGGGTCTTTGTTTCTCTTCTCTCAACTGCCATATAATAAGCACTGGGACTGGGACTAGGTCAAGGGCCCTGGGCATCTCCCTGTTTCAGGTGAAAGAAGGGAGTGTCCCATAGCCCTCAAATGATGGAAATTACTATGAAGCAGCTCTGAGCAGGATTTAATTTTAACCTGTTGGCTTTTCTTGTTTACATGTGAGTTTATCTGAGGCCTAGGCCCTTGTCCAGAAGTGGGCAGCAGACTCATAGCAAGTGAACTTCTGTGAGTCACTGGTCACCACCGTGGCCTGTGAAGCTGTGATGTCTAAGAGGACAAGACAAGGCCACAGCTTGGGACATGTGGCTCCAACCCCAATTAACAAAAAGGATCCTGCAGCTCTACAATAAATGCCAATAAATTCTATAATAAATGCCAATTTAATATAAGGTAGCTCTCCTGATTGACATAATTTACTGCTTGGGAAAATATTTCCCAAGTTCTTGTGAGATTCCTGTGTTTTCTTCCATATCCTCCACCTTTTTTTTGAAACCAAGTAAATACAGGCTGCCCAGAAAAATTGTTTGCCTTATCCCAGAGAATCATGAATTCTGTTAGAGGGTTTGGAACCTCCTTGGGCCTTGAAGTTATTTCAGTTGTCTCATTTATTTAAGCCTTCACTGTCCAATCGTTTGGGAGATTGTGGGCCTGATCAGCCCACAAAACTCTTAGTAAAAGGGTTTTTAATGTGATACCCAATTGTTTTATCCATGTTACATTCATGATGGGATTAATGTTCCCAAAAGACAAGAATGAGATGACTTCCTGCTGTTAAGTAACTATAAACAAGAAGATGCGTATCTTTAAGCCATGAAGGAAACCATTACCAAGAATTAAATTGGCCAACACCATTGGACTTCTCATCTTGCAGACTGTGAGAAAGGAATATCTGCTGTTATAAGCCACGCCATCTGTGGCAGTCTATTCTAGCATCCCATGATGACTGAGACAGCTTTGCAAACCACTCTAAGGGATTTAGCTTTTATTCTGAAATAGAAAGTTATTGATGTATACAGGGAGAGAATAGCATGATCAAATTGAACTTAAAAAGGATAATTTCATCTGTTGCACTGAGAACTAATTGCAAGCAGGCAAAGATAAATGCAGATGGACTAGTACAGGGATGAATTTCACAAATCTTGGAGGACAAACGTGAAATAGCAAATTATTCACTTTGGAAATTCTTCCTTATTTCTCCACAATGAACAAAATAAATAACTGTTGTACATGAAGAACCTAAGTACACATACCTCATTCCTTTGTCATTTGTAATTCTCCAAAGCATAAATATAATTTCACATTAAATTCAGCATTTTTTATAGAGTATCAGCTTTACCATGTTACTATATTAGGCAGTATGGCAAAAAGAACCAAATATCCCAAAAAGGTTTTCTCCTTACAATGTCTGTAATACTGTTCGGCTGAAGAAACATTACTTACTGAATGTCTAATATGTTTAGATATCTGTGTATAACAGCAGGAAAGAGGCAAAGGGCAAGCTCTTTGTCCTTGAGCAGCCATACAAAGTGATCTATATGAAAAGGAAGTATCTTGAAAAAGCTCCCTTAATACAATATTAATTTAAAAATCTTATGTAAGACAGGATAACAGGAGAAGAAAGACCTGGGAGAAAAAATGGCCAAAATAACAATGCAGTGTTGGATTAATGAAAACACAAAGCTATTGATAAGATGTTTTTCCCCATATTTTCACATGTTTTAGGAAAAATATCATTATGTAAGTGTCTTATTTTAAATGAAAATATCTACACCAAGAAAAAGATAGTAAGTAACCTATTTAGACAAAATTTTCCTGCTGGAAAGTAAATAAAATAGTAAAACTATTAAGGCAAAACTATAAAAGAGATGTAGAATTATAATAATAGTGTATCCAAAAATAAGGCACAAAAGTAAAATAATAATAAGTAAAATAAATAATTATGAAGAATGGCAAGATAATCAATTTAGAAAATAGCTGAAATCCAAAGATATTTTTTCATGAAAAATTTGACAACCTCCTAGTTAGATTTTTCAGGACAATAGATTCCTTCTGCAAATTACCCATATCACAAGTAGAGAGAAACAGCACTACTATTGATTCTATAGATTCACAAGAATAATAGAATTATTCTAAAAAACTTTATGCCTATGGATTTGGTAATTTAGAAGTAAAAATGTTTCTTGAAAACACAAATTAATCAAGCTTCATAAATATGAGAAAACTTTGAATATATTGAATAGTCCTGCACTAAAGACATTACATTTCAAAAAAAAAAAATTTTCATAAAAAACTCCCGAGCCAGAGAGATTCTGTGATGTATTTCACCACTTATTGAAAAAATAAATACCATTAACTGTATACAAACTCTTAAATAGAAAAGAAATTTTCATATCCATTTTAATGAGGCAAGCATCACTATAATACCATGTCCAGAAAATAATAGTACAAGAAAAAACCTATAATCTGATATTCTCACTTTTGTAATAAAACTATATTTAAAATATATAACAATTGTGACTGTTACTACTGGTAGGTCTGAGTGATTGAATTCAGAAATACCTAGATAATTAGTACAGCACACTTCTCAGTGTGTAATGGGTAGGGGTAGTTCATGGAGCCATGAGCTTAGGTACTCTACACAGTTCCTGGTCTCTTCCACAACGGCCTCTCCAGCACTGTCCCCCTGCTATTTTGCCCATCTGCCACGAAATAACCGTTTCGGGTCACCATTCTCTTCCACAATGATATTTCTGTTTTAGATCCAGAAAAATCATAGGCTGTATTCTCTGAAACCAAGAATCAAATTAAACCTCTCCTCTTACAAGTTGTGGGTGTCAGATACTGTATCCTAGTAACAAAATGGTAATTTATACAAAAATTTAACACTGGAAAAGTGGGGTCATTGCTCTGACTGTACCCAAACATTTGCCTCTCTGCATATTACACTGTTGCAAAACGAATTCTACATATTATCTATCTTGAAACTTTCTGGTAGGCTGAATTTTAGGAGACTAATTGATCTTGTGGAGAAAACTTCAAAGCAGCCCAGTGTTTAGATTGTGGCATGAGTACTGCTGATGCTTTCCACCAGAAGTACAGGTCCAAAAATCAGAGCAGAATAATTTTTGAAAAATTACATTTTGACCAAGAAGGTACCTTGTATACATCAGGACTAAAGTAGGTATGATTTATGAGGAGGTTATTAGTGTTATTAAAAAGATACTAGCCCAAATATGTGGCATAGACTATAATCCCAGCACTCTGGGAGACTGAGAGAGAAGTATTACAAATTGAGTCTATTCCTGGACACAGTAACTCAAGGAGATACTGTTTCAAATAACAAAGAAAAAAAGGTTGAGGAATTACTCAGTATAAAAGCTCTGTATTCATTCCCAAACTGAATGAATAATAATAAATAAATAATAAAAAAGCTTGAGGGCTTACAGTTTAGCTCAGTGGCATGGTGTCTGCCTGGCAAGTATGAAGTCCTGAGTTTGATTCCTGTTACCCACCCCCACCGAATAAATATATAAATTGAATTTAAAAAAAAATTAAAAGAACCCAAGTACTTTGTACATTGACAAGTAGAAGGATGATTTCAGGGCATGTTAGAAATCATCAAGATTCCATCTAACTCAGGCCCAAGGCCGCAAAAGTGTCCACCTTTTATTTGAGAAGAGAGTCGCAGAGATCTCTGCTAGAGCAAGGCCTCTGAGGAAACTGTTTCCCCAAGATTTGTTCTACTGTGATTCAATGTCCAGACACTCAGAAGCCACTGCAGCCATTGTACAAAGGGGCCCAGCTGCTGATCAAGCTGGTAGCATACTTTGGTGTTGGTTGTTCAGGTTTGTTCAGGTTGTTCAGAATGCCGGAACTCTGGGATCAGAAATACTTGCACACCTATTTCAAATAGAAGCATAAGAGAGCAGGCAAAAAAACCCCAAGTAGGTAGGGCATGAAGTCAAATTTAAAAGAAAGTTGAGGATGCCAGGACTGTGGGAGTTTTGCCAAGAAAAGTCGTGGGTTTAAGATGAAGTCTCTGCTTGGAAAGTTGACAAAAGTGGATTATAACTGTTGATCATGATATTTGGAGTTAACTAGGTTAAGAAATGCCAAGGTTTGTTTTTAAAATCTCTATAGAATATTATTTCAAAGCTAATCAGTTTAAAATAACAGCTACAAGCCAGTATCTCTATGATCAAAGATATAAAAATATGCAATGATATATTAGGAAATAAAATCCACTAAGACTGAATAAGATTTATTCTGTGTATAAAGATATAGTTCAATGTGAAAAGATAAATCAGTGAATTCCATCTAATTCACATTATCAACAAGATAAGGGAGTATTATCATACTGAAGTAGTAAAACATTTTTAAAAATCTAATAAGTCCATGATATCAATATTTAGCTAACAAAGACTACAAAGGAATCATTTCAACTTGATAATCTACAAAAAAAAATTATTAAAGTAGCAAACTTTATCATGAGATTTGTTCCATTCCTTCTAATGTATGAACCAAGTTCAAAAATTTTTGTTGTCATTTCTATACCAGGAAATTTTAACTCACACAGTATAAATCTCATAGATTTAAACCGAGAAAATGCAATTGCCTTTTTCACAAAATTATAGATGACAGGCTATGGAGTACATTCCAAAATTCTACAAAAAATTCTGTAAGTAATCAGTGACTATACCAAGGCTATAAGGGTAAAGGTCAATTTGTGAAATTCAATTTTATTTCATATACAATCAGTAAACCATTAGAATATGAAATAAAAACATAATTTTATAGTATCATAAAAATAAAGTATTCAGATATAAATCTAACAAAATATTTATAGTAAATGTATGCATAAAATTCTAACCATCATGAACATAAAGTGTTCAAAGAAGAAGTAAACCATCAATATATCCCAGGTTCATGTATGGGACACTTTATAACTGTTAAGATGGAAATTCTTTACAATTTGGTATATAAATTCAAAATAATCCCTATCAACATCTGAGCAAAATCTTCATAGACATCAACAACTGATTATAAAATTGATCTAAAATCTGAAACAATGAGAATTAGTTTAAGGAATGAAGAAACGAAAGATCTGAAAAAAATACTGAGAAAGGAAAAAGTTGCAGGAAGACAGGAGGGAGGAAGGAAGGGAGGAAGGAAGGAAAGAAGGAAGGGATAAAAGTGGATATAGACTTTCCACCTTAAAAATTAAGTTAAACTGGAATACATATATATATCCTAAAAGATAATAAATATATTTAATAAATAAATCTAGTACATTATTAGTATAAGTACTTTGATGTAGTTTTGTATACATCACCAAAAATGATAGCATTTGAGAAACTGTCAGAGCCAAGAGAGACCTGGGAATGTATGGGGACTAAATGTAATATAGTATCTTAAATTGGAATTTCGAACAGCAAAAAGATATTGATTAAAAACTAAAGTAATGTTCAAAATTATGAATTTTAGTCAATATTATATCAATATTTAATAATTGTCACGCATGTCCCATATTAATTTGAGATGTAAATATTATGGTAAACTAGATACCAGATGTTATGAACTAACTGTGGTGTTCTCAAACTTCATATGAGAAGAACCATTTCCAGGGTAGCGTACTATGAGGCAGGGATTTTAGGAAGTAGCTGTGTTTCTTGAGGTGATTCATTCAGGTTCATTCAGCAGATGTGCTTTCCTGAAGGGTCACATCTGCATTCTCTCACGTGGCTGAGCTCTTTGATAGGAATGATGGAAAATATGAATTCTTCTGAAAATTTCACCAAGGAAATGTACACAGGGTATCCTCAGCATGATGATAAGATAGTTAAATTTCTCTCATGGAGGCTAGGGGTTCCAGAGATTCTTCCAGTGTACTGGAAATAAAAATGGATAGTGTAAGTCCTGAAGGAAAAATCTGGTTGAACATTTTTCTGGTTTTATTATCAGTAAAGCAGGTTACTTCCCTCACTGATTCAATAGTAAATTGATAAACCCATTGTATTCCCTAAGGACAATACTATGGAACTTGAACTGCTGTCCAATTTCTCATAGACATGGAGCATCAGATTTCTAAATTGCAAGTGGAAACTGGAAGTATGTGGTAGATAAAAACCTGTACCCAACAATTTCACTGGTATAGATCATAGAACAATGCCTAAAAAAGATCACCAAAATCATTTTAAGAAATGAAGTTATAGTATGTTTTATAACTTTAAAACTAACAAAGGCCCATTAGCAGAACACTTGGTAAGCAATTGTTGTATATTTATAATCTGAAATAAGTGAACAAGAAAAATTAATGACACTGTCATACAACTATGTAGATAACGCCCCTGTACTCATAATTTTCTACTATATAAACAAAAGTACAAATATTTTTACTTATATACTCATACGCATTTATTTACATACATACATATGTATGATTTTTATCACAGTATATGAACAATTTAAATTTTAAAAATTTTTTGCTATAAAAGACCTAGTGCTATTAATCTCCATTAAAACATTCCCCCTAAGGGGCTGGGGATTTAGCTCAGCGGCAAAGCGCCTGCCTGGCAAGCGCAAGGTTGTGCGTTCGGTTCCCGGTACCAGAGAAAAACCAAAAAAAAAAAAAAAAAAAAAATTCCCCCTAGCTTTGAACACACTTACCTCTCATTTTTGTCCCTTTCTAAAGGCTTTCTAGAACTTCTTTTTCCATGACTGTCTTTAGAAGTTGTGATCAAAATTACAGTGAATGATGCTGACCTGTGCCATCCAATGAAAAGCAGGCTCATAAAAAATATTATGGTGTATCTTCATCTACCTTAGTCACTGGGTTTAGCATCATCTGACTTTTGGCACTTTCCTAACATCAAAATGACCATGAGAGGAAAGAGTTTTGTATTCACTGAAGACATCCAAACAGACACAATAATGAAATTAAACACAAAAAAGGGTTTCCAGAATTGTTTCAGAAAGTCACAAGAATAATGGGATAAGCGCATTGGAAATGAAAGGGCAGTATTTTGAGGAAATTGTGGTTTTTTTTTTTATTTTAAAGAAAAAAGGACAAAAACAACTTTACAAATACAAAGACATGAACAAAACAACACAAAAACAATAAAAATGATACAGAATTTCAAACAAGGTGGTAGGAAATTAAAATTGGTTGTTTTATTACATATTGTCTTCTTCAGATTGGTTACTCAGATAACAAGATATAGGCATGTAAAACTGATCAAACAATTAAAAATTAACCATTCCTTTTAATCAGTCAATAGAAATTAGTAGTACAATCGTCTTAGCTATCTCATGTACATGTATATACATAATTTTCCCCTTCTTTCTTTCTTTTCTCTTTTCCCTCATACCAGTTGTTCTTTCCTTTTGAGCAGTTTCTTTCCCTTTCACAGTGTGTGTGTTTCATTGTAATAAATTTTTTTAAATTTTAAGATTCTTAAAAAAAGTAAAAACATTCACCTTTTATTTTGATCCTACGTCATGCATACCATTTATAAGAAAGACTATCAATCATTGTATTTAAAATAATGCCTGTTTTACATATGTATATACACGTTTATCTATATTTTAAGGCAAGTATTTCTATGGTACAAGAAATTCAGACAAGGATTATACCTTCGTGCAGAGGTACAGCAGTAGTGTTATAAAAGGTGCAGGAGACTGGTGTGCTACAGGTCATGTTCCTTCCTCTGGGGATCAGTTTATTAATGTGTTCCATTTGTGAAAATCCATACATGCACACACTCATGTCTTATGTACTTATCTATAGGAATCTCATATTTCTATAAGACACTAAGAAGGATTAATTCTAATTTAAATTTAGCACATTTCAGTAACTAGAGTAAATCAAATATGTGAGAAGTTGGGCATTTGCTCTGGGAAGACTGGAAGCTGGTGAAAGATTTTAAGCAAGAACATTTCAAAGGGAAGCTAGTGCTACATGATTGCTAAGTTTGCCAAATTGTACAGAATAAGGAGTAGAGAAGAGTGAAGAATAGCAACAAGAGGCAGTGACGTGTCTTTTAACTACGAGTGCTTGTGGATAGTTGTCCAGGCCAGTATTCTGCAGCTCCATATTCATTTTCTTTTGTCCCATTCTCTCTTTCCACAGAACTGATCATCTCAGCCCCATTAGGTCAATCACTGCAGAGTTTAGTTCATAAAGTTTTCACCAGTTGCCAGGGAGGAATGAACTACATTCATCCAAGAGCAAGTGAACGTTTGCAGTGGTTCAGATGACATCTTCCACTCAGAAGTTTGTATAGGTTGCTATTGTAGCCTCAGGATTAAAGCTAAACCACACAATGGCGCCAAAAGCCTTAAGGACTTGTCCACCCCCCTCTCATCACTGTTTTCTCTGCTTTTCTTGGTCCACTCTCTTCCAGCCATGATGGTCTCCTTTATGTTGTATTGAGCATACATTTGAGGGACGGAAAGTATGTAGATGCTGGAGTCTCTCCCTGCGCTTGAAACCTCATTCACTCATTTACTATATAAACGTGGAAGATTCTGCTCATTGCACGGTGCTTCAGGTTCTTCATTTATAAAGTGAGGTTGACTATTACAATGCTTCTTATAAGTAAAATTGACTACATAGGAGGACATGTATGTGTGTGTGTGCGTGTGTTTTTCATGTAGTACCAGGTCTGTCACTTAAAATATGCACGACAGTGCCTAATCCAAGCCGTATTGAACACATAAAAAATAAACTCATTACTGTAAATGTTTTCCATTTGAGAACTGGAGAAATTTTTCTACAAGATAAGAGTACCGTGTTCTTCTTAAGAGCATTTGATTTCCATTAGTTTCAGCAGGTGGCAGAGAAAATGTGGACGATATTCATTTCACCTTGACGTGTGTTTTTGTAATGCTTACTCTCAGTTTCTCTAACTTAAAATTCTATAAATTGAATTTTGATTTGTTTCTTTTTAAACTTTTTGTAATTTCAAGTAAATTAGCTCCTAGATTTTCATAATCTTTAAAAAATTATTATTGTATATTAAGAAGTATTCTAGCCCTAAAAAAAAAACTCCTTAGGTCTCAAACAAGAGTTTTTGAGAATTTAATTTAAATTGTTCTTTTACTAAATGGATGTACTGCAAAACAATGATTTAAGCTCGGATTATACTATTCTATTTCTTAAATACAAACATATGTTTGAATGAAAAGAACACATATTTTATAGTCATAGAGATTATGATTCACAACTTAATTTATCTGAGTATGTTTTGCTATAAGTTAAGCCAAAATTTAAATATTATGTTTGAGGGCACATTTTTAAGTTAGATTTAAAATTTAGAATTTGAATTATCAAACATCTGCTCTGAAGATGCCCTCAGATCACTAAGAGCAGTGGGACTCAATCACTGCTCTGCACACAAGTAATTAGTCTTATTCTGCAATTAGATAGAGCAGGCAATGAAGGCAGAACTTGTGAAAGGTGGGAGAGCATCAGGGTCACTTGGGACTCTACATTATAAACTGTCAGGTATCATTCAGACCTTCCATCCTTGCACTGGGTCCCAGCAGATGAAGTTCTAACAAATCTCCCAGTTTAGTAAATACTTTCTCAAGTTTTAGAATTATTTAAATAGACTATGAAAGCAACTGTATGATCTCATGAAAAGGCAAATTTTGGCTTATTCTGAGACCTGGTTCAGTCCTTTGCTCTGTCTTCAGCTGTCATTTATTACAAGTTATGTATCTATTGATCTTTTCCTCATAGATGTTCTTTATTCCAAGGAGAGCAAGGCAGCCAAAGTCATGACTGGGGTCTCTGTAAAGTGATTTGTGCTCAACTCAGACATCGGGGAGATGGATGGAGTTTGCAGATATTTGGTTACAGACTGGGCTTTCTATGTCAACTGGGAGTTTGGGTATTACAGATACATCTTTTTGTTTAGTATCACATCGTCTTCATCACTACATTTGCATCAGAGCTGCATGCATCATTTTTTACAAATTCTATTTTACCTAAACATACTTAACATTTTCAATCATTTATATCAAGGTGATATGAAAACTATAGCTTATTTTTGAGCAAACAATACAGCTGTCAGCAAGGCAATACAATGATACAGACAGAAGATTAATTTAATTGGAGAAGAATATACTTGTCAGTGTAGTAGTCCACCAAAACATTACAACAAATAATTTAAAAGATATATCCTTTACATTAATTATAAATTACACATATATATCATACTGTCTTTCTAATATGGTCAGATTTCTTCAGTCAATCTCAGTTCTTTCATAGGTCAACTGAAAAAGTTAATGGCCACTTTTAACATTTTTGCAGGTTGGGTATGAGCACAAAATCACATAAAAGATAAAAATGCTAGATGCATGATAAATTAGAACTAGATAAAAGATGTATTAGTAGCTATAGCTCTGCTACCAAGTTATTAGGAAGCTTGTTAATCTTATTCTTCAGTGGATTTGAAAAAGTAGTGGTTAGATACAATATTTAAGGGCACTTCGGTATAACTTTCCTTGTGGTACTTCAATTACAAAGTACTAGAACATAGCAATATGCATTTAGATGTCTAAGTTTATTGCTAGCTACTGTTCTCAATTATAAAGGCATGACAAGTGATATGTTAGTGAATGTAAGTATATTTAACGGACAACGATCCACCAAAGACAATCTATACAACTTTGGCAATGTGCAAATCCTCAAACATTCAAAAGTGACAGATCATTCAGTTCAGCAAGACATTAAAAATAAAGAAAAACTTTTGACATTTTCTATTAAAAAATGAAGACATCCATTTCTTCTTCCTTTCCTTTTTGTGGCATGAGTCATTATTGGGAAGGTTTCAGAACATTTGCCATTGAATAGTACATTTAAGAATTTATGAGGTTTCAGCTCAGAATGCACTGGTCAGGCTATTATTCCAAAGTTCAAAAACATTTAAGATTTTATACACTCTTCACTAGACACTGACATCTGACAGCTATATTTATTTTACTTTTGGATTGAGGATGAGGAGCAGAGAGGGTATTGATGTAGGGGCCAGCAGACTGGATGAAAATAAATTGAATGGGCTATATCTACCTTACTGATATTTAACATTTTTCGATTCTGAAAAAGTCAAGGTAGAAGACATCTTATTAAATATACATGCTGCTGTCCCAAGATATATTTTTTAAGTCATGTACTGTTCCGTTTGTTTCTGTTATTCTGACATAGCCAAGCTGTATTGTTCCCTCAAGTTGACAATTGCACTTTAATGGGGTGTAGCCTTCATTATATTTCAAGAGATAGAATATTGCCTTTACCCGAGAAACTCAACACTTTGTCATGTTAAGTTGTGTTTCACAGATAGATTTCATAAGCAAATTTTACATGATATCACAGAATGCTAGTATTCAGGAGGTGGTGTGTAATATTGCTTAAAGGGTCGATTACTACATTTTCACTCGCTTTATGAATTTATTTTAAACAATTTTTATATACTCAAGCTATACTCTGCAGGGGAGTTTATTACAGCACTAAGAAATCATAAGGGCTTTTAAAGGCACATACACCAATTCTTTTACCTTTGGGTATCAGGTCTCCTCAGATAACTTCTTCCTTTAAGGCATACTACTACTAAATATTTTAATCTTTCTCCAACATGTTCTTAAAATATTCACCAATACTTTAAATATTAAGACATTGAAACACCTGGGATTGTTTCAATACCCATGTATGAATTTGTGCAATTCTATATTATCCAGGATCAAAAATTTCTGTATATGCTATTTTGGATGAAGCTATATACCATATTCACTTGAAATTATTATTTTATATGTGGCTGAAATGTATTCAAAAGAGAGTCACATCATTCTTAATTATCAGAAGTGCTAATATTTTCCATAAACTAACCACCTTAGACAGTATGTAGAATGATATCTAGTTCAAATGTTATATACTATTGGTATATTCATTTCCTTTTTTTTTTTTTTTTTTGGTTTTTCTCCAGTATGGGGAACCGAACTCACGACCTTGCGCTTGCCAGGCAGGCGCTTTTTGCCGCTGAGCTAAATCCCCAGCCCCTCATTTCCTTTTTATACATTAAAAACAAATAGAACTCTAACAACAATGAAAAATAACTGAAAGTTGTCTAAGAGCATTGTGATAAGATGCAGGGCTATCATATGATCAGTTTGTCATGCACTCCAGGACATCTTTGAGGAAGACAATTTGAGGTAAGTGTTCCAATTAGATGGTAACGGAACTTAACAGGACAACAATCAAAACTGGAAATGCTCTGAGTAGATTTAAGTAGTAACCAGTGTCACTGTCGCTAGGGTAGTTAAGAAAACACATCTCATTTTTTCTTCTTCCTGCCTGCTGAAGAGAAAGGACACTGTGGCCTTAGAGAACAGTGGAGACATGAATAGGAGGTGCTTGTGGAATGTAGTCCTCAGGGGAAGCCTGCCACTCCTCACCAGGGAAGGAGAGCAACAAAGAAACCTCAACTATGTGGAATCTCTGACCTGGCAAGGTCATTTGTAAGTACAGCAGAGATTTTCCCAAGTTATCCGGTCAGAGAATGCAGAGAGCTGAATTTGTAAGGAGCATAGGGTTAGACATCTGCTCTTTGTGTTCTGCTACAGGCTAACAAGAGCAGGACTTGCACAAGTAGTTTTAATATCCTGACTTTATATACCATGACTTCCTAAACACAGATTCTTGAACATCATTACATATGTTCAGAAGATAACCATATATTTTTCCAGCTTTCCAGTTTGGTATTTGTATTAGTGTTGTGCTTGTTGTATTTTAACAAATGCTGTGCTATGTTTTGGAAAAGTTTTTGTAAGAATATAATTCTTTTTCTATTCAGTGTTTGAAAAAACTTGCTGTAGAAGCACTCTGTCTCTGAATTTCTCATATCAACTTTAAAAACAAAGCAGTCTCATGGTGTTAAATTTATATTTCACGCATCAGATTTTATCTTGGATGTGTAATAAAGTAAAAATCACAGAAAGTATCTCTTCATGATCTACTATCATCACCCATGAGGCTGTGTCTTAGCAAAAACAAAATGTGTAGGGATTTTTTTATATATGTAGAATATTGATGAAATCTACTTTTATAGGAGTCATGATAAATATAATTTTTGCATCAAAAGAATCCAAAGGAGCTAAAATAAGATTATGAGAATATGCAAAGAATATTCCTCTCTCTTCTATATCTATGAACACAGTTACCCCTTATGTAGGGAGAAAATACTTTTTGTTGATGGCTTCAATGGTAGGATAAAAGATCACTTAGATGGGACTGCATTACTCAACAGTTTCTAAGCTGCTCAACAGCAAGGGAATATTTTGGGTTTTGTCAGATTTAAGCTGGTCAGACCTGTAATGAATGCTATTATTCATCTTCTGAGTAATTCAGACCCCTCCTCCCCAATGGTACTATAAAGCTCAAATGTATTTTATGTTAAATTTTCCAGGTTTTAGAATATATCTATGTTTATTCAGGTTCCTTCATATAATCACTGCTGCTGCTGACAGGAGGAACACTTGAAATAACAAACAGAACCAAACTTTAAAAATAAATGAAAAAAAAATGTCTTTTTCCCAATGATAGCAGTTTTAGAAACAAAGGATTCTTTAAAATTCCTCACAATCCTTTGATGCTATCAAGTTTCAGTTCAACACTTATCTTCAGCATACTTCTCTTTGTCTTTTTCCCACCAAGGCTTGAGCAAACCCTACCTTTTACTGTGTCTGATTTCCTTTAAAGGTCGTGCCTTCCCCAAACTGTGGTCTCACATACTTTCTGCTCTCATCTTTCCTCTCATCTCCTCTCATTCATCCACACTGGGAGCCGTAAGGTCTCACCTGTTCTCAGCATTTTCCTATTGGAGATGAGCCTCTGTTGCTGCTTTCTGTGTTTCCCTATCACCAGCTCTCCAAAATTTTCCTCTTACTTTTCAAAACCCCTGCTTGAGTTTAGGGTCCAGGGCAGGTTCTGCAGCATACTCTGCTTGGATATTTATTTTCCTATTTTTATGTTTTCTTGTATGTGGACCTTGTGTGGTTTTATAACTTTACCTGTTCCTACACATAATTTTTGAGTTCTTTGGGAGCTGTTCAGATTGGAAGAGTTAGCATAGTCTTATCAGAACCTCAAAAGGAGGGACAAGGGGTAACTTCAAGTAAAGCAAATTGGGCTGGAGTACAGCTTAGTAGTAGAACATATGTTTCACCCTTCTCTAGAGCATCTCTAGCGTCTCTTCTCAAAATACAACACAAAACATACCACGCTGGTAGAGGGAAAACCTCTGACAGATTATTATAATTTTGGCTTTGTCTGTTCATGTGGATTACATAGGGGCTTTTTGCATGCAAGGAAAAGAAAATTAACCAAAGTTAATAGCCTGAAAATTAACTTAGTGTAGGAATTTTTACATTTTCTGAGGATTAGTATCAGGCTCATGCAAAATCCCTCCTCCATTATTCTTTCAGTCTTTCTACAAATTTGTAACCTGAAAGAAGAGCGTCATCTTACATGTGTCATTGGAAAATGGAAATGAAAATACAACGCAGGGGTTGTCTAGAGGGTGTAAATCACACAATAGAAGAGAGAGGACTGCACGTGAGGAGGACCAGATGTCAGCGATCTTCTACGGCACAGTGACACACAGGGCTCAGATGTCCGACTCTGAGCGACCGTGTAAATGTCTCCTTTAATCTGAGAAAGAAAGCATAGAGATGGATGCAGTGAGCAGGCCGAAGCAAGTGTGCAGCCCACGCGCACCGCCGAGCATAGCGTTTGTCACGGAGGTGCTGCTCGTAGCGTTTGTACCCAGCAGTTACTTGCATGTTAAATGAACAATAATAGCAGGGAAGAGAAATGAAGTATATTTTTTATTTGAAGGAGAATTTAAAAAAACAATGAAAACAATACAAAATTACAAAATAAGATCACAGGACATTAACAGTGGTTGTCATATTTCATATTGTTGTCTTCAAAGTAATTGCTCAGATGACCAGATATAGACAAGTAAAAGTGATCAAACAATAAAAACACTAACTGTTCCTTTCAATGAACTAATAGAAATTAGTAGTACAATTATCTTAGCTATCTTGTGTGTGTGTATATATATTTTTTGCTTCTTTTCTCCTTTCCTCCATCTCCATTTTTCTTTCTTTTTGAGCAGTTTCTTCCCCTTTCACAATATCTGTTGGAGCATTTGGACTTTATTTATACTTTCAGTTTCTTATACTAGGGGAGAATACGATGATCACATATGCGAGTATGATTTATTTCATCGATGACTATGGTCTCTAACTGCATATTTTTAATCTTCAATTACATTTTACCCCTTTTGTTCAAACATGCATTCAGTGACTAGGACAAGAGTTTTTAACCAAGATTAATATAACCTAAAGTGGAACAATTCTAAATCTGTACAGTTGTGTTAGGTTGTTCAGTGATAGGGGATCAGAGATATTTAAGGATTAGGGAAAATACACACTCCTTGTTGTGTACAAAAGTCCTGCTCTGTGAAGAATCATCCCATATTATTTGGCAAAATGGCCTCTTCTAAGGGATACTGAGACCATGGTCAGGTCATGTCTCTCCTCTGGGAGTGCGGTGCCCCAAAGCCTGGAAATGTGACCCTGTCTCAGAGACTGATAGTTTGGAGTAAAATCTAGTATATTTCTGATCAGTGCATTAGAGCTGCACAAGAGGCAAAGAAGTTCATTAGGGAAAATTTTTGAAAATGTAACAAAGAAAATAGAACTCCTACCACTGCATCCTAGGGTTCAAATGCCTTACCAATCTCAGCCTTGACAGAGGGGATTCTCTAAGAAAATCTGCTTATTTATGTCTCTATCTTTCTGTTCTCACTCTAAGACAATGCATAAGAGTGAATGACTTGACTCAGATTGCAGGCCAGAATCTTGATTGCTCTGATTCATCTAAATATAATATTATCATGCCCTCATTGGGAGAAAGAATAAAGGTCCCTAAAGATATTATCACACCCTAATTCCTGAGATTGAAGTGTGTATTTCCTTTCATGGCAACAGGGACATTGCAGGCAAAGGTAAGTATAAGCAACTTCTAAAATATTATCTTGGGTTATTGACTATGCATCTAAAATAAACATATATATATATATATATATATATATACATATATATATTTGTTTGTTTTGGTTTTTTTCTGGTACAGGGAATTGAACTCACAACCTTGCGCTTGCCAGACAGGCTCTGTGCTGCTGAGCTAAATCCCCAGCCCCTATATTCTTATATAGAATACTTCTAGTTTAATCAGAGAATTATAGTAACAGGACTAGACTTCCTATTACTGATGCTGAGATTATTGTTCACAGGTTGCAGGTGAGATAAAGAATTAGCATGATGTTGACTGAGAATAGCTCTGATATGAGAAGGGGAAGTGGTCTACGTTTATGGGAGGCCATTCTTTTTTTTTTCTATTTCAAAAACACCCATAAAAGCAATGAAACAAAACTACCAAACAGGGTAATAAGAGAGTAGTAATAGTTAATACATTGTGTATTACCTTGAACTATCTTCCTGCCATGGGCCCAACCCATAATGAAGTCATTTATGCTACATGCCACAAAATTAAACTCAACTTTTAAAATGGGAAGATTCCAGAAAACTAGGAGCTTCCTAGTAAAAAGTCAAAACGTATTCACTTTGCCTGACACGCATGAGAAGGAAGTTCATTGTGCTTTAATACTAGCATGAAAGCAACCTTGATAGGACCAATCTGCTCTTGGTTCCTCATTTCTTCTATTTTCAGCCTTTTTCTGATTATAAAGCCAACCTCCTCTCCACAACTCGTTGGCCCCTCCATTCTGTTTTGAAAATGAGACGCTATCAACTCTAGCATTTCTAATAAAGGGTGATTATATCTTTAAGCTAAATTTGTAGCAATGTTGTCTTTTGACCCTGTAAATTATTCACTGGGTCATAGCCTCCCAAAGCCTGAAGAAACATGGACTTGTGTGCTATTTACATGCCTTGTAACTTTCTATTCTTTCAATTAGATATAGTTCTCAAAATCAGAAAGTGATTTCAACAGGCTGCAGACACATAATTGGACTTGGGCTGTGCATCATATTGATTGTAGGGTATAACAATTCTTATTGAATTTATTTATGTATAAGCAGCAAATAAATGCCAATAATAATAAACAAAGAAAGCTGACAGGCAGAAATGAGTCTTAAAAACATAATTTTTACGCCGAGAGCTTGGGCTGTTTATAATTGGAGCTTAGCAAACAAACATATTTTTAGTATCTATTACGGCCAAGAATTAGCATTATCCAGCGAACACAGAAAATTCTTGCTTCCTATAGCTTCAGCTATGGATACAATATATTGTGAGGAAGCTTCTCAGCACAGATTGTAGCAGCAGGAGAGCTTTTTCTCATTGTCATTTTATGTAACAGGATATGGTAATAATATCATAAATTATAAGAAATGGAAAATTATTTGCATTTTGCAATAAAAATTTAATCCAAAGGAGTCAAGCTGTTCTTTAGTACGTAGTGTAGGACAATCTATTTATTATCAAAGGATATTTTTAAAAATAAATCTTAGTTTTAAAAGTTTGGAGGTTTAAAATCTTGGAATTGAAATGATCTTTTGATAGAAAGTAAAGTGATTTAGAAAATTTGTCTAGTATGAGGTCCAAATGTAAGGGGTATTTTTGGCACTTCTATCCAAGAATAAAAATCAAATATTACGAAATATATTTCAATTACTATGCAACTTACTCTGAAGTTTCTGAAATATGATAAAAGTAACAGGAAAAAATTATTCTCTATAGTGAGAAAGATGCATAATTATAGTAACCCCTATTAATTCATCATTGATGCCCATGCCTATACATATTAACAAAGTCAAAATATTTCTGAGAGGAATTTAAGAATTAAAGAGCTATGGTTTGAATCCTGAAGGCTAATGTTTTTATTATCAGTGGCAGCCTAGGTGCCACTGATTCTATTTAGAAGACGATTCAAATTTCTTTCACAATCTTCTTTCAAGAGGCTTCAGATTTTTACTAATCTGCATTGCTGATTATCACACTCTCAATTGCAGTAGAGCAATATTAAAATATAACATGCATTCCTCACTGAAACTATTCTCTACCAGATTTGTGAAGTCTTTCTGTTAAATAGTCACTGTGCAAATTTGAGTAAGTGAATGGAGATTGGGTGAAAGCCAATGGGAAGGTGAGAGAGAGAGAAGGAAATCACGGAGGAGGTAGATGGAGAAGTCAGGTAAGAAAGACAAGGTAAAGGAAAGATCGTATTATTTGCAGTAGTAGAATATTACAATAGACTGAGGAAAGTAACATCAGGTCCCAAGAAAGTGCGTGGTCTCATCTGTAGACATTTCTTCATCACAACTAAGTTTAACTGAGCATACAATATACTCCAGCTATTCAACAGTTATGAATAGCAAAAGAAAACCATTGAAATCATTGTCAGCTAGACAACCAGCTCAGATTTGGGACTTTCAGAAGACAACTTTGCAACATGGACATTAGGTGATTGGGGAATCAGGGTGAGCTGGAGAATAGTAGGAGCATAGTTTAAATAGTAATAAAGACTTATCAGGAGTTTAATTATGCATGGTAAGGACAGAAAGAGGGAAGTATAATTGTGGTAGAGATTAAACAGGGGATAGGGTTTGAACAATGTTAGATAAGTGATAGAGCAGGGGCTGGTTATCTATGGCAATTTAGATGATTATAAGGCTGCTGGCCTTAATGTTGAGATGGAATGTGATTGTTGGTTTTATGCAGAGTTCTGGCACAATTTGACACACATTCACAGCGGACTACCTGTGATTATATGTGAGTAAAAGAGGGCAAGTTGGAAGAAAGAGAAAGAAAAATCAGTTCTGAGGCTCTTGCCTTTATAAACCTGAAAGAGGAGCTTCTGCTCTGGGTCCTGCACCTGCTCTATCTAAATAATAGCAGCCAAGATGAGGGATATCAACTTGGCTGGGCTTTTGCTACCATATTTTACTTAACTAGTTTCAGAATGTTTTAATTTTTTAATGTATTTATGCACAGCCTCAAATTTATACACTTACCTTTAGCTCAAAAATGTTTAGTGTATTTGTCATAGCAGTGAATGTGCAATGATCGTACAAAGCAGGTTTCAATAAAGATTTCAAAGACTTTAACCTAAATCATGGGAGGCCAGAGTTGTGCAGATAAACTAGTTTTCATTTGTTGGACTCTGCAGTTTTTGTTGATCATGAAGAAAGCTGTTATAAATGCTCCTGTATAGAATTTTCTGAACAAAAGATTTATTTCTCATGACTAAATGAGAGTGGTATTTCTGGGTCATGCAGTTAAGTATAATTTTAACTTTATAAGGAATCACCAATTTTTAAAACAGCCATACCATTTTACATTCCCACCTGCAACATACAAGGACTTTTTTAAAACCATATTTTCTAGAAGTTTGTAATGTAGGCTTCTTAAAAATTTTTATCTATTTGCCATTATAATAGGTGTACATAATATCAGTGCATAGTTTTTGTAAGGTTTCTCCAATAAATTAATATATTTGAGTATATTGTAGTTTTTATCCATTCATACATTGTATTTGTAAAATGTTTAAATATTTTTCCTATATTTTATTACTCGTTTGCCTAGAATTTAGTTTGTCCAATAGTCTTCTACATATTTAAGATATAAATTTATGATCATATGTGGATCTCCTAATTTATGATATCTCATTCAACCCTTTTAAAAACATCTACCAAATAGCAAAATGTTTTAAATTTTGAAAAATCCAACATCAAAATTTTGTCTATGAGTGGTATTTTTGGTGTATTTTCAAATGTTAGAACTAAAGGTATTATTTGGGAATAATTAAGATCACTATAAATCTGTAATTTTGGATTAAATTGCTTAGCAAAAAAGAAAGAGGAGAGGGGTATTAGTCTAAGGACTGTTTCCTACAGTACTCAAAATTTTATCAAGGAGAAAGATGAGAGATATTCTGCAATGAATTTAAGATGCAGCCTTCTATGAGAGAGAGGAATATAAGTAGGAGAACATGATGAAAGTCAGTGGGTAAAATTATTTCAGAGACAGGGGAATTATCAAGTGCTTCAAATCTCACAGAAGTCAAGTGAGCTGAATTCTAATACCTGATGTTGGGATACCATTAAGATGACCAATGGTGACCTTGAAGAAAAATAGATTTCTAAAATGGTGGGAAAGAAAATTCTGATTGAGGTTTAATTCAAGAAAATAGTCACAAGTGGCAGATATAATCAGTACTTTTGAAGGCATTTTTCCTTCTTACGGAATTGAGCGAAATTCTTCAGGCAAAGGTTGTAAGTTGAATGATATTGAATGAATTATTATTTTTTTAGCTTGAGAAAGAATATATTATCTCACGATCAGAGGGCAATGAGAAAAGTGCAGACAAAGGGGGAAATTTAATGATGTAGGAAAGAAGAAATTTTGAAGAAATTATCAAAAAAAGAATGTGAGAAATAATATCTTTACTTATGTACAGTTAGATCTTACAAATGAGGAAAATAATTAACTCTGAACAGGAGGGAAAGAAGATCATGTGAATATAGATTATCAAAGAGATCACAGAATTTCTCGGTAGAAGCATGTGGATATGTTCAGATGGTGTCAGATTTTTTTGCTTTCCACTAAATACGACTGAAGTAATTTTTCTCAAATGCCTGATATTGAGGTAGCCCTGCAGATTCTCTCTTTTTGCCATGATCATTTTCCAAATCTTCAGAGTTGAGTGTCTTGTTCTCATGCATTTTGAAGTTAAGCACAGCACCTATTATTTCTATGAGTGGTCTTAAAGCATACAGGAGGGCTACCCCAGGGATTACCTTTGTTTTAAGTGTGCTTATTTAGAAAGAAAATAACTTAATTTTCTCAATTTCCCATCTCTCACCTCTGTATCACATGGAGCTCATCAAATTTGTCCTCCCTGGTAACATTCTTCCACTTATAAGAACAAAATTGCCAGTTTTAATGAATCTTAAGTAACAGAAAATACTGGAGTAATCTTCAATATCATTTCTTTGGACTGGTTTTGTCATTGTGCTAATATCTTAGTGTTGAGAAATAAATCACTGCCAATAAAATATTATGTAACCTAAACCTGCAGATTCTAGATTGGACTATCCTATCATCTATAACCGAGACTCAACCCCTTCAGCTGTATGGGAACAGTAGTGACTAATATAGAGGTGCTTTATTATATTTATAAAACTACAATATGGAAATTTTTATTTTGTAACAATTTTTCAAAGATAAATGTGTGGTTGGAGAATAAGATAAAATTATCAGATAAATTGAGATATTTGCTATCCAAATTATTTCACAATTACCTGGAATATTGTTGGTATTTATGTACTTCTTGAATGGAATGAGTTTATCAGTACAGAGATGAATCCTTGCTATAAGTTTCCAAAATGTGACTATAATTCTTGTGAATGGAACTCTTCTTGTTCTATTAAAAGCCATACCATCAAAATGAATCTTATGGAAGACATAAAAACTTAAAAATATTTTCTAAAGAAAAGATAAAATTTCTTGTCATTTGGGAAATGCTTCTTATTATGTCCTTGTCTTGGACATTTGTAAATCTTAGAAACATATTAATGAATAAGATAAATCATACGGGAAATGGAGCCATTTGGCTTTGTTACCCAAATCCTGCTTGTGTATTAAAATTACATGTATATGTACACATACATATGTATTCCAGTAATAAGAGTTCCTTGGTACATACATTAGAGTTACTTATGATCTATAATTTTAACTATTGTAGGATCTGGTAAATTTTTTAATATTAAGACTTTCTATTTTTCTTAACAGTTTACACTAATATTGAAATGGACTAAAACAAGGTATAAAGCAGTGAACTGGAATTTAGACACAATCTATGGAGTCACAACTGTCTCTCTGAAGTAGAGTTCTAGCATACCATTAATGAATGAGAGACAAAAGTGTTTGAATTTGAGGAATTTGCAGGCAGTAAATGAATCCTCGAGGTTAAGAGAAGTGAATAGGACACTGAAGAGCACAAACTTCAGGTTTGTTGTTGTGACTGAATTTAAAGAGTCAGAAATCCAGCACTCGTCAAACACAGACCATGAAGCTAGACTTAGGGAAACACAGAGAAGATTTGGGATGTGTGCACAACTTGTGTTTTCTTGTGGACAGTTAGGAACTGGAAGTGGCCGGAGGCTCATCTGTCACTCCACCTCGTGACATCTTCCTGGGAAATAGCAACCATCTTTATGAACCAACACAACGTTGCTATGCCTGCTTCCTGTCCTTGGCTTTTAAGATGCTCATTCTTTAACATCATCTAAGATTCGATGAGTCCATATGATATATATTCTGGGGCAAATGAACAATTCCTGGCATGCAGAAAAATACTACACTGTGATGCTAAATGACAACAAGGAAATTACAGCCATCAAAATGTTCTTAATGAAATGCAACTTGAACTATAAAAGAAATCTGGAAATCTGAAATTACAATGTCAAAGTGAGAACACTGATGGCCTCTATGTTGATGGGGTGGTGGGTACTGAAAGGAGACACAGGGACAAAAAGAAACGTAAAGCAGCAGAGGCAACCAACTTGTCTTAGTTGTAAAGTTATATGGCCCTGAGAGGACCCCATATGGCTTCTGTTGAATATTAACTATTATTCAATCTGGGTTACAATCATACCCTAATAAAAATAAAGTTATCTAAAGTACAATTCAGAAAAGGAGATTTGCTCAAGGCTTTTGAAAATCCTTTCTGATTTAAATTTGAATTTCATTCAGATTGACACTAGATCTGGCATACAAAAGAGAATAATAATAAGGAAACAAAAAGAAATATGAACTTAGGTAATCATAAAAGTAATGTTTCAATCTATGTAAAAGTAAAACGAAATATAATAAAGTTCTTTTGAGTCAATGCAGATTTGATGAGGAAGAAAAATCTTAAAAATTAACATCTAAAGTCTTACACAGGTTTCAGAGCAAGTCTCTCTAATTACATAACGTATTATTTTTCCAAATTAGACGAATAGATTCAACATGCTTTAGTAGTTACCATTTTTGCTTTTTCTTCTGTAGATAAAAGGTATTGACAGGCAGTGCTGAAACTGTGGTATCAGTAGAAAACCCAAATGCAACAGTGCACATCTTTTACAAGAGAAGGTAATGTCTTCAAACAGATGTTAGATCTCTCCTGGCTGTGAGAACTTCAAAGCTGAATAAACTCACAAAGAGAAGAATGTGGCATCAGCAAAGTCATTCAACTGCTAGGCCTCCCGTATATTTACTCACAAAATAAAGATTATGTATCAGGCATTACAGCACAAAACCTTGAAGGGCTTCATTATTGCTTTTGATTTTGCTGATTGCTTATTAACCGGCTCTCTTCAGCCACCTGGTTGTTCTAAATGAAAAGAACCCACTTGTATTCTAAATGATTACTGGCACAACGATTTGAAAGAGAGAATCGTTCCAAAAACGTATTTAGTATGCCCTTGGCCATGTGAGAAGCAACCAATAAAGAGGATAGCTTGTTGAATAGAGCCCATTACATTTGATACATCTCCAAATAACTGCAAATTGAAAGATTGCAAACTAATACAATGACTACAAGGACAGACTAATGAAGCGTTTCTCATATTTAGCTTCGCAGTATGTACAAAGATGGGCAGTATGGAGAAGTTATTGGGCTCCTGTACCTCTCTGCAATCCAACTGTTTTATTTCAGCTTTAACACAAGACATGGTTCACTAAGCTCCAAAGCACAGGACTATTTAACTGGGGTTAACAAACTTAGTATTCAAGGTAGCGCTCCTGAGCTAAGTTCATAAATACATTAGTGTTTCTGAGAAACATACCCTTTGAAACTTTAAATACTTGTCAATAGAAAACTTAGAGACAATGAATTAGGTATTATGGAAAGCAATCTAGGGTAACATTATATATCCGTACATAGCATCATTTTTGTGTCCCTTAATGCTGACATGAGGTGTTTCTCCCAACATTTTTCATGCAGGGACAGAGGAAAGCAAACCACCTTTAAAGATGGAGTTATGTTCCCTATGTATGCAGTTAACTGAATGGTAATCTCATATAGGCTGTTTTTAATGAATAGTCCTCTTCTCCTTCCAGTGAAATGTTACTTTATTTATATGTAAGACCTTGGTTCTCTTTCCCTTTTTCCTAGGTCTATGGTCCTTGGTAAAACTCAGAAGTTAATAGTTTCATTATAGAAAATTATACGATGAATCATTGCAGATCCAATAGGTCAGCTATGACTAGATGCCATCACTTTATCTAAAAATGCAGACTTTAATCTTGCCGCAATGGCAGGCTTCCCGATACAGCACCCTGTGCCAACAGAAGAACATGTCGAGTCATTGCCCAAATTGCCTTTGTTATATAACTTTACATTTAAGGTTTAGTCATCCTGTTTTCCAGCGAGAAGGAGGTTTTAGGACAAGAAAGAAAGGTTTAAAAGAGGACACAAACAATTATTTTAAACTTCTTGCTTTGTTTTTCTCTGTCTTGTAGGGACTTGCAATTTTTAACAAATTCTCAGAACTAAAATGTAGGTTCTAGTGCAAAATAAAATCTTCGTGAGAGAAAAATGTAAGGTGTGTTTTACAATCTATCTTCAGAAAGCACAGTGTTTAAAATACTGATAGCATTCTAAAAGTATAGTAATCTTACAGGTCTGGAATAAAATGCTATCAGAGAACGTAAAGCTGCAGGTCTGCAAATGTCACTAAGGTAAAATATAATGGATTAATCCTCCAGGGTACTGGAATCTATATTCTTATTTTAGTAAATGCACATTATTATAGTCTGGGAATGGGCTCCCAGAAGCTTGTTCAGTGTTCCAACTTGGACACAATTCAGCTAAGAGCAACTATTTTGCATCATCTGTCTTTCCCACAAGAAATTTGACATCTGTTCTTCAGTTCAGCACCTGGGCAAGGGTTGGGGAGTTGGCTGTGGTGTGGTGTGAGTGTGTTCCAAACGTTCATGTGCTAGAGACTTCTTTCCTAATGCCCCAGTGTTTGGATACTGGGTTGAGTAAGAAGTGATTGTCTTGTGAAGAATCTGCTTTTTGTGATGGCTTCAGTAGGTGAGCTTTTTCAAGAGTGGTTATAAAAGTGGATTTGACTCCCTTTTACTCTCTTGATTTTAAATCTCCCATCCTGCTTTCCATCAAGGCACGATGCAGTATAAAAGCTTTGAACAGATGCCAGCACCATCCAGGAGCCTGAGCCAAATAAACTTCTACTGTTTATGTTTTACGCAGTCTCAGGATCCCTGTTATAGTCACGCAGCATAAACAAAGACAGTCTAGGAACTACACAGTAGGTAAACTTTTAGAGCTGTGTCAATGTTGCAATTGATTTGTTGGGGCATTGCTGATGTGATACCTCAGTTTTCTACCATAGGTTTCATTTCTCACTGGGAACTAATTAACCTCCCTAATTTTGTTCTTTTCCAGTTTAATATGAAAAAATGGCTAATCTTTCTTCCTTATTTTCATTAACACTACCTTATAGCTATGGTAGGAGACCAGCCAAGTGAATATGAGTGTGCTACACAAAGTAATACATTGAGAGGGAAAGCTAGAAATTATTTGGCTTTGGAAGTTTTTCATAAGGAAAGGAGGAGAAAGGGGAACAAATATAGGAATTACAGTTTTTACAGTCAAAAAACTAACATTTAACTTCTTTAAATATAAGAATGTAATTGTTTTCTTTTTACTTTTAATTGGCTACATTGTACATTCACTCATTCATAAATCCAAGAGATGTTTATCAAGTGATAGGAAAATGTTCCAGGAACTGAAAATACATTAATGAACCAAACAGGATGTATTCTTACTCTACTAGAGCTTCTAACTGAGGAATTCTATTCACCCTGGGGAAAAAAACACAGTGCACTTCTGGTATATGTTGCATTAGGTCCCTCACCTTACACTGTAAGAAGTATTTGAAGAAATTAGACATATACTTTTCAGCTGCTCATGTTGGGAACTGTGATTCTCGGTGCACACATTTGCATGGGGAAGAAGATAATGATCTGATCTCTGAGGGTTTGAGGACGAAACTGGGGATCAAACTACGTAAAGGAGAGTCTGAGTCAGCACATTCAGCCCGGGAAATTAATTTGTGTCTCCTGGCTTTGCCCTTGGCTGTAGGACTTCATCCACCAACTTCTCGGGAAGAGCAGCATTCCTCTGTCCCCAGCACTTTCATTTGGAAAAGTAAATAGATTCGATCTTATAAGACACTAGGTTATGTAAATTCCTCCAACTATTACTGGAGAGAGCTGAGTAGCACAAATGGAAGCATCCTGAGTTGGATCAGTGGTCAGCAACAGCACCATAATACTTTCAGTGGAGCACACCAGTTACATTGAGAGGGGCAGTTTATGGCGATGGCATCCATAGCTATGAGATACTGTGCAAGTTAGTTAACATCTCAGTTCTTCAGATTCCACAAGTGTAAAATGGAGATAATAATAAAGTCTTCATACTAAAGATGTTGCAAAGAAGAAATGAGGCTCTGTACATTCATCGGTTACAGTAGCGCCTGTGACATAGTGAGATCAAATAGATGTTAGTCTCACCTTCTTGCTCCCAACTGTCTAGATTGGAAAGTAGTAAATTAGAAAGATGACAGAAGGAAAAATCTGTGATTGACTATCCCCACAGTTCAGTAGAAAGTCTCCTCTAAACCTGAGATAATGGCATGTTCTAGAAACTAGTTAAAAAATGCTTTAAAGAAAGAACTTAATGAAATTGACACTTGCAAGGTCTGTTGTTTGGCAACTTTGAGATTCTGTATTAGATTCATCATGCATGCATATGTCAAATAATAAAATATATCATATGCTACTTTTTATGTATCAGGCATACTTTCAGAATACTATGCAATAAAACTTCTAATTAATGGTAATAAATAGGTGATGCAAATGTCATGTAGAATTACTTATAATTTAAATTCCATTAAGTGATTTACAATTAAAAGTAAAAGCATAAAATGATAACATTTGGAACCTTCAGTGTATCTCATTTTCATGATCAGTATTGTATTAGTGTATAATTGCTTCAGAAACAAAACTAGGTAGAACTGCATGATCACATGTATTTGGTGCTAGCAGAAAACACATTTACAAAGTTAAATACCTCATAATAGTTTTATATTAAAAAAGTACTCCCTTTCAACAGTTTAGTAAATGCTTTCAAATAAACTGAGGAATTTGTGACTTTAAAAAAGAAAAACAAATCCCAATTAGTTCCTAGTATATGAGGAAAACCATAATAGTTGAAAACTGAAATTCCTTCATCACTTATTTTTTTTCTTCTGTTCTTTTGAGACAGGGTTTCACTAGGTAGTTCAGGCTGGTATTGAACTCACTTTGTAGCCCAGGCTGGCCTTGAACCCACAATGATCTTCCTGTCTCAGCCTCTGGAGTGTTGGGATTACAGGTGTGCGCCTCCGTTCCCAGTATCACTTATTTTTTATAAAAAGTAAACCTTTTCTTTACACTTGAAAGATCCCTCCCCACCCTGAGGAAGTAAGATGGCCCAGGATCACCTTCCTACTATACACTGTTGGACACATGGACTACATATATTAAACAAAGGATTTCAAATAGCAAAAAAAAAGAAGCTAGGATTGTATGCCAGAGAAAAAGAAAATTAGGGAAGAGAGTCCTGCAACTCTGCAGTGTTCTGCATGGATGCAATGACTGTACTGCGTGCAGGGAAGAGGATCCAAAAGAGTCTGGCCAGGCTGATGATTTGAGGAGACACAAGTCGGAGTTTGCAGGGACAAAGCCAGATAGACGGCACAAGGCGGGATGTACCCAGGTGGCATATGCGGAGTCCCAGAAACTTGCTGAGAGGTTTCCTAGAGTCTTTGGCTGAATATCCATCTGCATATGCACAGAATGAACAGGAAAGTCTAGGAAAAGTAAGTCAGCAAGGCTCTCAGTGATCTAAATCCCACACCTAGACGGAAGAAAACTCCATGAAGCTGGGAACATTCAGTGGAGATTACAGGATTCTTCAGCCTCTTGCTTTAATTGGTAGGTTTAAGTTTGGAAATTTTTCAGTCATCATTTTCTTCAATTTAGTTTTTATTCTTCCTCATCTTTCTCCCTAGAATATCGATTGAACAAATGCATAAAGTGCTTGATATTATTCCTCAGTTTCCTGAGGTTGTGGCCTCTCTAAGTAATCTTTGCACCCTCTGTGCTGGACTTCTTGAAAATTTGAATTTTGCCAAGTAGTGAGAGGAAAGAACACAAATTATTTTTTTAGCATAAATCTGAGTAATGTATGACTAAAAAAGAATGATACAACAGACAAAATGGAATGATAAACAATGATTTAGGTTTTTAAAATATCCTTTCATATTTTCAAATCCTAACAAGCTAGGTAGCAGAGGATCACTTACTACTTGTGGGAAATGTTCTAGTCACTAGTGAACAACATTAAAGAACAGAGAAGAAAGGAAGGAGAGACAGAATGGAGGGAAGAAGGGAATAAAAAAGAAAGAAAAGAAAAGAAAAGAAAAAGGAATGAAAGAAGTAGGAATTGAGCAGATGGGAGAAAGAAAAACCTGTCATGATGAAAGTTTTCACTTAACAAGTGGTGGCAGAGGGAAAACAGGACTGCATCTATAGAGACTATACAGTGTGATTGTGAAAAGGTCCCTTTCCATGGTGAAAGAATAGGAAAGAAGGTTAATACCGTGTGGAATTCTGTGCAGATTATACATGTAAATGCTTCTTTTCTCTCTTTGCCTGCCTATGTGTATGCAAATAAAATATTTTTTCTCTGAACGATTCTGAAAAGTCTTTAATTTGAAATATAACACTTAGAAAATATACCTGTCTATCTATCTATCCATCTATCCAGCTATGCCACTATCTACAGTTCTGGTAATATGACAAGTTCCTTCACATCTCAGCTCAGTTTCTGTGGTGCATTTGAATAAGCAGCAGAACTAAAATCAGTGTCATGATCCTCTGTCCGGCAGATCGACCAAGATGAGTCTTTGGACTTCATGTGTTCTACTATAATGACAAGCAACAGAAAGGTTCATCTATAGAGCAGCAGCATTCTCAGCATTAATTGGGAGGGTGGGGCAAAGATAAAGCAAGGATCCTCCAAAATTGGCTATCCTCTGAATTGGGAATTAAGTTGCACTGGATGATTCTTTGTGCAGGAATGAACAAATTAAGTGTTTTGAGATAGGAAGATTATCCTGATGGTCCTGGTGGTTCCAGTGTAACCACAAGGGTCCATACAAGAAGGAGGTAAGAGTCAGGAGGATGCATGACCTGAAGCAGGTGTCAAGAGGATTGGTGTGAGGCCACCAGCCAAGGAAAGTTTGCAGCCTTTGGGAGGCGGGAACAGAAACTGAAGGCTCACACCACTAAAGTCTCAGGAATAAATACAGATTGGCTAATATCTGTCTAGTGCACTTAGAGATATTTTGAACTTCTCACCTCCAAACTATAACATGAAAATTGGTGTTGTTTCAATCCACCAAATTGTTAAGGATTTGCTGCAGCAGCAATTAGCATCTAATATCCCTAGTTAGAGCTACTCAAATATGCTGCATCACAAGTTCCACTCCAGGACTCCTAAACGAGAAAGTGTATTTGGACCGGATACAAAGCTCATTCATATGTGCACAAGAGTTTAAGACGCATTTTTTTTTAGGATTATAATTCTTTTCAACACAGCTCAAATGACACACTTATTCAAAGAAACGTTTCCTCTGATTTCAAATAGGGACCAGTCAGTTGTCAATTTATTAACTTTCAACAGGACAAAACAAAGCTGACTGCAATTAAGAAGCAAATTATTGATCCAAGTGTTTTTTCTCTACTTGTATATTTAAATCACTTATTTTGATTTCCTTAACACATTTTATACACTGGATTTTTTTTAAACTGAGTAACAGGGAGCTATGCAACATGAATGCAAATTCAGTGGAGAGAACTTTCCAAACATACAGATGTTTCGGCTTCAAGATTCTTGATTAGCTAGATTTTCTTCACTTTGCATGTGATCATTTTGTCACCCTAGGTACACTGCACCTTAAAGGACTGGTCTTACAATCTTTTTATTAAATTACTAAGAAAAGAATTATATCACTGTAATGAAACACGACTTCTAGTTGTGATTTTATTACATGACAAGTACTTAATTGTCAATAAATTTTCATTGGCAATAATAAAGCCATATTTGAACTGTAACCACCTTTGACTATGTGTGCTTGGACAAAGTGGTTATCTGGACTTTTACCACCTGACCCTTACACTTGACACCCACAACTATGAACTGACATGGTGAAAAACACTGACCTTAAATAATTACTTTGACATGAGGAACTTGTTCTGCATATCAAATTATGTATCAACATGTATTAGTTCCTTTAGCTAGGGAAAGTGTTTTTCTTCCTTCACAGTTCTATTAAGATATAATTTATAAACTCTACGTGTTTAAAATGTATAAACAGATATGGTTTCAAGTAGAACAAAAAGCATGATAAAAAAAGGCAAGCTTTTATTTTTTCAAAATGATTACACTAAATGACAAACTGCCGTTCACCACCCTGGAGTCCTTGCAGTTGCTTTCAACTCGCTTATCCCATTCTTGTTGCTACTTTCTGAAGTACTTCTGCAAGTCCTCATTCACAACTTTACCTGTGTTACTGCGGCAGTTGAAGTTCCGAATCAATTGAAAACATTTACCTTTCATGATCACTTTGACTTAGAGAAAGAGCCAGAAGAGGCGTGGTGCTAGACTGAGTCAATCAAGTGGAGAAGGGCACAGCTTAATGTTTTCCCCAATCTACAGTTCCATTGCATGGCCCATGGCAGCGCCATTAACCATGGACTTTATCCTACCTTGTGAAGACGATGTACGTTCATGAAACACCACTAAAGCTGAAAATCAGTGTAACAAACACATCCATCAATATTGAGATTCCCATTTTATGAGTTTGTTCAACCCGTTCAATCCCTCCTCATCAGAGCAATCTATTATTTTCTTTTCTGTCCTCATACTACAAGTTCATTTCCATTTTTCTAAAATTTCATATGAATGCAAGCAAATAAGTGCTTTTTTGTTGCACTTCTTTAAGGCCCTTTGCACGGAGCGATATCCTCAACTGATTTTATTCCACACTTTGAGACAGGCTCTCACTATCACTAAGTTGCCCCAGTCTGGACTCAAACTGGTGACCCTCTCTTACTCTGTCTTTAAGCATGGTGGGATGAGAGGTCTGCAGTACCACACATAGCTTCCATTATGTGTATTATATTGTCTTTATCTTATGAATACCTTTGTGACCAAATATATTGGTCACCATCAGAATGTATCAGTCTTAATATGTTATTACCAGTCATAATGGATTAGAACCATGTACCTTATTTTCAATTGACTGCCCCTTGAAAAATTTTTCTCTCCAAATAAGTTCCATTCAGATGTCATAAGAGGTAGTACTTTAACACACAAATATTGCGGGAGCAAAATTCCACCCATAACATCCACCAACTTCAAAACTGTCTTTGTGCTGCTACTGTGCAGTCAAAATCCTTCAAGACCTCCAGTCTTTCATAACTCGTGACATTGTTTCTTTCTAATTTTTTCTGTATCTGAATGCCACCTAATTGATTTATATTTAGGCAATTTCATAAGCCTCACTCCTGTTACTTATCATAGTGCTTTGAACACTGATCTAGTCTGCTTTGTGTAGCAGTAGCTTGTTCTTCTTACTGCTGAGAGGCATTCAACTGTATATACCATATACCATGATTTTCTTATCCTTTCTTTCTTTCTTTCCTTTTTTTTTTTTTTTTTTTTTTTTTTTTTT
>NW_004955423.1:19200916-19282248 GCF_000276665.1 Chinchilla lanigera
AAGTCATTTTTTTTTGCTTCTTGAGACAAGGTCTCACTATGCAGTTCAGGCTGGACTTGAGCTCACGTTGTAGCCCAGGATGGTCTTGAACTCACAAGGATCCTCTTGTCTCAGCCTTCCTGAGTGCTAAGATTACAGGCATGCACCACCACCCTTGATCTTCATTTATTTATCTTTTCAACAATTTAGAGTATTAGGATTTTTTCATAGTGAATTAAGTTATCAAATTACTAATAAAATTTTGTAGTGGATGGCATATTACACTCCTATAAATCTATTATAATAGAACTCACTGTGGCTCTATTTTCTTAATGTCTTTTGTTATTTAATAATTTATTTATTTATTGTTTGTTTGTTTATTTTTTTGGTGTTGGGAATCGAACTCACAACCTTGCACTTGCCAGGCAGGCACTGTGCTGCTGAGCTAAATCCGCATCCCCTACTTAAAAACTTATTAACAACCATTGAAAACATTACTGTAGAAACTAGATTTTTTACAAAATCACTTCTTATGCTTCCCTCTCTCATTCTATGCTCTTGCTTCCCACAATCTGATGACACTGGTCCCCTAAAATCATTATTTCTTTGAGTAATGTGAATATTCCACAGTGCTGGAATTATCCCATCATCTACCTCCCAGGGCTTAGGGTTTGCTTTGTGGAATAATACATACCCATTGGAGAGCAAGTCCAGTCGCTGTAACAAGAGTCATCCACTTACAAGTCTCTAGGGGTAGAATTCTCATTTTTGAAAATGTCCTATCTTTGCATTCAGCGAATTCCACATTTCAAATTTTGTCTCATGCAGATTTCTACTTCCACATACAACACATTGTAGACTTCAACAATATATTTTGTACAAATGATAAAACCCTAAAATAACTGCAAACAACTAAGAGTTTCTTTATCTCATGCAGGAAAGTGTTCACTCTGAGTAAGAATGCATTCAGGAAAACAGGATCTTGGTATCATTTATCTCTGCTGTGCTTAGAATAAATTGGTTGGTGTCAACATTAGTGACATTATTTTCAGGGCTTTCAGTTCATATCATAAACCAAAAATAGGAAGAAAAGAAATATTTGGCACTAATAGATTTCTGCTAAATCCCATTGGCTACAAATATGTGGTATGGACATTATTACCAGCAATGGAAATTGGTAGATTTAGATTTTAGCTTTTATAGACATTACAGTTCAAGCAGGAAGCAAGAATGGGGTTCTGAGTGACCTTTGTGTAGCCTTGAGTGACTTCCATGGTGAGATATAACTGATCATTGATTTTGTCTAATTTTATATATCTCCAAATGCTCTTCTGTCACCTTGACAAGTAGATGATCTTTTGCTTGAGTAGAGGGCTCTTGGTTTGCTTTTATAGATGGAACTGGATCACCTTCTAGTTTCCAGTGACAAAAATGAAAGGTTTGACTCCAATCTGATTATACACTCAGACATAATTATTCTTTTTTCATGGAAGTATCAAAAATTTTCTGTTCATTGGAAGTGTTCCGGAATTCACCAATGTGTGAACTGACTGAAAAATCCATTAGTTTTATCTCATACTGGATGATTAATTGGGTATTTCTTTCCCTCTGCATACGTTAGTATTTTCCAACTAAAGAAAAAAATCATTTGGTTTAAAAATATTTATTTATTTTTCAGTTTATTTTACTTTTTATTGTTTTATTTTTCAGAATATTTAATGTTCATATAATATGTCTCACAATCTCTTTTCAGGATAACTTATCTTTTGCTTTTTGATTCTTCTTTAATTCTCTGTATTTCATGTCTTGCTTGTACATGTGTCAAAACCGAATTTCAACAACTGCTTTCTTTCTGTAATTCCTCTATTATTTCCTGTGGGAAAAAAATTTCAATGTTGGAATGTGCTTTTATTTTTTTAAAAATGTTCTTCCTTTCCCTCCAAAACTTTCACTCCTACCTCAACCCTCTGTCTAACACACATGGACTTTTTTCCTCTCAACTATGACTGTATGGCTGCTGAGCTCTCTTTTTAGATGAGGATTTGTTATTAAAGTATAGTAAAAGATAAAAGTCAAAGACGTTTCTGCTGTCATAGATCGGGACACAGTCACAGGCATGTGAGGCCCGCATTTCCAAGCTCTATTCTTGTATTTTTCAAGCTTCCACTGTCAGGGAGACTGAATATGCCCTTCCAGTTCTTTCTTAGACTCCGGGAGCCTATGGACCTGCAGAGCTCATGTGCGGGTCACTACACTGCTGCAACATCTTTGAGAATGACCGTTCATAGACACTACTCCCTCCTTGTTTCCCAGGCTTGCATTTCCCTGGCTGGCCTGAGGTCTTGCTTTGTGGGCAGCTGGTGATGGAGACAGGTGGAAGGACCAAGGGAGAAACTGGAAGAAGAAAAATCCTCCGTGAATTTCTCCACTAGACAACAGGTTCACCAAATCTCTTCAACTCCAGTGCTCACTGTCTCATATGCAACGTGCCTCATAATGTCTGTTAGCTTGGACTGAAGGGTGACAATGGGAGTGTAGCAGATTGCTAACTGGTGGCCAATTTGTAACCTCCAACTGAACCGAGGAAGCATGGTGCTGGGTGTGGGAAGACCACCTGGGGATTGTTGCCAGCAGCATCCAAGACAAAAATGGAGAAGGAGAAAGGCTGTTGAAGCTGGTGGAAGTTGTAAGGAGCTGTTGGTTGTTTTGGAGGAGCTTGTCATGCTGGCTTTCCTGATGAACTTGGCTGTTTTCATCCTCAGAGGAGCTCCGGACCTCGTTGGCACTGAGAATGGCTTTTGTTCACTTTGTGGGAGCTCTGGTCCTCACTTTGAGCTTAATTCCTGGCTCTGGAGGTGAAGGTGGTGCACTGCCAGTCTCCTTGAGAAGCTTGCTGTGTTGGTTTCCCTGATGGGAACTCGGCTATCTTGACCATCGGAGGAGCTCAGGACCTCACTGTTGCTGAGGATGGCTGTGGTTCCTTTCAAGGGAGCTCTGGTTCGTACTTTGAGCATCGCTTCCTGGCTCCAGTGTAGATCCCTCAGCCTGCTAGCACAGATCCGTCATCCTGCTGGCACAGACTTCCTAGATTCCACCACTGACCTTTGGGCCTTCGCAGCGTAGATCTGTGAAACAGGCCTGCATGAGATATTGTTATAGGCTCTGGGCCTCCAGGTGGAGTCATGGGAGGCATTGTTATGAGCTCTCGGCCTTCAACAGGACTCATGCAGGCCCTGGATCCAGGCCCTCAGCTAGTTTCCTCGGTCTTAGTGTGTGGACTAAGAATTCCTGCACGCTCTTTGTACGTCATTCTTTGGGTGACTATTATAAATAATCTTGTAAAATATGTGTTCTCTATTATATTATGTTGTTCCCCTTGCAGAAATATCCCCTAAAGCATAACAGGGAGCTTTGTTTCCACTGTCTTATGCAGGGAGAAAGAGTCTTCCACAACTTCCTTATTCTAAGGCCACTGGTGGGGCTGAGTCTGTATTGGAGTCTCTGATTTTTGTTGATGCTCATCTGGCCTTCTTCATGCGCTTGGCATTTTAATGCGTAGGCTAATATGGAGTGGGCGCTAGTGTAGTTTTCTCATTTTTCTGTGTTCCTGTTGATCCCATTTTTCTGTCACCTTCCTTCCCCCTCTTATTCTCATAGTGAATGTTCTGGCCTTCAAGTTTCCTGGTTCCTAACCAGGAAGGAGGCAACTGTCATTCCTATGCTACAGTGTTAACGTAGGTATCTGATAGCCAAGGAAAGTAGGAAATCATATTTTCCTTTTCATTTTTTCTTTGTAATCTTATACATCACATTTTAAACATTTTTTTCACAAAAGATCAACCGAAAGTTAGTTTAAATTTAATTCTCATCTGATGTAGCTTTATACATATGTATATGTACGTCACAGAAAAACAAAACATTTGCAGGTTTACATGTGATGTATTCCAATATTCAATAGTACACCACAATTTAGCTCCAAATACTTCTTATGTGAATCTAGATTGACTTCAAATCCAATAATGATTCCAACTTGTAGCATAAAAAATACAGATCCACTTTTTTTTTTATCCATTCCTTGGTGATTAGGCATTTGAGTTGTTTCCAAGATTTAACTAGGGCAAATTTTGCTGCTATAAACATAGATGCATATATATCACTGTGGTATGACATTCTTAATTCTTCTAGGAAAATATCCAAAAGGAGAATAGCTGGGTCAAGTGCAACATCTAGTCCTTGGGTTCTTTTGGAATCTCCAGTGATTTCAAAAGTAGTTGCACCAGTCTACATTCCCACCAACAGTAGAGAAGGGTTCCTTTTCCCTCATGGCCCAACCAGCATTTGTTGTTGGTTGATTTTTTGATGATAGCCATTCTTACTGCAGTGAGGTGGAATTTCAGTGTTCTTTTAATTTGCATTTCTTGAATTATGAATGATGTTGCATATTTTTTCGTATATTTATTTGCTTTTTATATTTCTTCCTTTGAGAAGTGAGTGTTCATCTCAGATGCCCATTTTTGGATTGGGTCTTTGAATTTGAGGGGTCTGATTTTTTTTCAGTTCTTTATGTATTCTAGATATAATTCCTTTGCCTGAGGGACAATTAGATAATTTTCTTTCCCAGTCTGTGGGTCGTCTTTTTTTTGATGTGCAAAAAGCTTGGTAAGTACTACTCATCTATAAAGCAGAATAAACTTGAGACATTTATTGGGAAATGGATGCAACTTGAGTCCACACTCATAAGTTAAATAAATCAGTCTCTCATGTGTAAACATCATATTGTCTCCTTATTGTAAGAAGCTGAAAGAGTAAACAGGTCCCAAAATGTACAATAGATATTGTGGAATGGGAAGGAACTGCTCTAAAGGAAAGAGATACTGGAATGGGGAAAGGAAAAAAGACTGAAAGAAAAAGTAAAATTAAATAAAAGAATAAATAAATACAACAAGATAGTTATGATTGTTATACTACTAATTCCTATTAGTTCATTGACAAGAAATGTTTATGCCTGTATTGTTTGATCAGTCTTTTATGCCTATGTGTCATAATGTGAACAAATAGTTTGAAGATTACAATAAGCAATGTACTAGCCATTGTTACTCTCCTACAATCTTGACTTGAAAAGTTGTATCAGTGTTTTTATTGTTTATTTTCTTTTCTTTAAAATAGAAAAGAGAAAAAAATAAATATTCAACTTCTCAGCACATGAAATTTTGTTAAAACTTATATCTTGAGAGTATTTCACCACAATTCATTAATCAAGTCATTTTTATGATCAGTGGCTCTTATACAGCTCCTCATATCGCATTGAATCTGATTTGACTCTTTGTTTATGACAAAGAATCCAGAAATCTTACCTAACAGCCCCTGCCCCCTCTAAGTTTCTATTCAGCAATGGCCTCGCTCTTGCTGGTTTTGTAGTGTGAACACTTTATTACTTTCTTTTTGCTGTGTACTTATCATTCCATGCGATAGTCACAATGTAAATTTAAGACATCAATCTTAATGTGAATTGATGAATTTGATCCACTTACAAAGATCTGAGGAGTGGGGGCTGGGGATTTAGCTCACCAGCAAAAAGCGCCTGCCTGGCAAGTGCAAGGTCGTGAGTTCAGTTCCCGGTACCGGAGGGGGGAAAAAAAAAAAAAAAAAAAAAAAAATGATACTGCTGAGTAATTATTAGGGGCTGGGGATTTAGCTCAGCGGCACAGCGCTTGCCTGGCAAGCATAAGGTCGGGAGTTCGATTCCTGGTACCGGAGAAAAACCAAAAAAAAAAACCAAAAACAAAAAACAAAAACAAAGATCTGAGGAGTTCAAATGTCAATGTCATATGAATTCTTTATGTAGATATAAGATATAAAATTGTAAGTGGGGGCTCGGGATTTAACTCAGCGGCACAGCATTTTCCTGGGAAGTGCAAGGTTGTGAGTTCGATTCCTGGTACAGGAAGAAAAACAGAAAAACAAAAAATTATAAGTGGAAGAGCAATTATATATATATATATATATATATAATATGTGTATATGGGCAAGTGATGTAAGATCAAAAATAAACACAGTTCAGATAACTAGAAAAATATAATTAAAAAATACTTGCCATCTTAAATTTGTAAAATGTTTTTCATGCATTTCTTCATATATTTCTGAAGTGATAAATCGTAGGTTGGCATTTTTGTGTGTGTGAGTGCAAATATCTTTCCACCCTTTTGATGATCAGGACTGTGCCCTAGTCTGTATTTTACATCTGTTACTCAATTACATGTCCTGCTTACCTCACAAGAATGTCACTGAAAGAAAAATGAGATCAATGTGAAAATGGTCCCAGCACAGCAAAAGAAATATATTATGTAAATGTAGCCTGTGATTACTCAGAGCATTAGTATTATCCATTAAAAGGCCAAATATACTTAGCACTGTGTAAACGAAGGACTCTGAAATAGGTTGTTTAATGTTTCACTTAGGGAAGCATTAAATATATTTGCCAATGCATATTTTTTCATTAAGTATGAAATGTGTGAGCAACTGTGGATTTTGTCTTGTCTGGTAATGCTCATTTCCCTCCTATGTAATGACTATGTGTTCATATAGATATTTTCGTTTACTAAATCTTTAAAATAATTTGTTAGTAAATGCTTCCTTTACATACAGAATATTTCACTCAATAAGTGTAACTGAGCATTATTAGGAAGATGGAGGGGAAAAAGTCCCTTTCTTCTCTCATTTAAAAATATATAAATCACAAGGAAAGAGAGTTATTGCCGTTTGCATAGTTGGTGTCAGAGCTGAAATTAGAGCTCAGATTTCTAGCTTTCATCATCTGCACCAGTGCTTTTGAAACTTTTGGAATTTGGAAACCCTGCTGAGGAAATTTTCAGCTTTAGAACTTCAGCTTTTGTGGTGATATTGAGACATATTCTGAGGTAACAGACCAGATATAAATTAAACATGAAAATAGTGATTATGCTTTCTCTCCTTAAAGCTGAAAAGAAACACCTCATACAGTTCTAGTGTTTTTTGAAACTTGGCTTGAGAATTAATAGTTTAAGCCACTACACTCAAAAACGTGTTACAGGTAACACTTGTGTCCACTTAAAACAGAATTTAATTGATGCACAAATAAAAGTAAATCTCTCCATTTAAAGTTTAGTTTTTGTCTTATTTTTTAAACAGAAGGAATTCAGAGTCCATAAAAACCTCATTTTCAATATCTTAATTAGTTAATCCATATTAACTAATGTGGATTTAGTTTAGTTTAAAATGTTTCTTCCAAAAATTCAGACATAGCACTGTTTTATCAAAATAATAATACCAATGGTCACTGAACACAATTTAAACAAAAGATTAGTACTTAGACTACTGATATATCTGTAAGATATGTCTTTATATCTACATATCTTCCACTTATAACAGACTAAAATACAATAATATAAATTGATAAGTGCTAAAGCTGCTAAGACTACATGTGTCAATTATTATAATTATTACTTTAAATTTAAGTGCTCAAGCTTTTTTTAGAAAGAAAAACAATGAGAATATGCTTAGAATTCTGATGTCTGATAGTCATGCTCATAGTCCATTAAAATGATACTGATTAGCAAAAATTCATAATGAGCGATCCAATTATGGATGGTTTATTTTAATTGGACATTCACTTTCAAACAGCACAATAGAACAATCTTTAAAGATGATAAATTTCAAGGTAGTGTGTTAGAGAATAGAACCTAGAACCCAGAAATATCTGTTCTTTATACAGCAACAAATATCCAAATAACTCTACTGAATTTGTAAACTAAAAATCTAAAATTTTGTTAGTACTCTTTGGTAAATAATATTAAATGAGGGAACAGGCAGAAGATGAGACTTTTGTTTTCTCTTCTCTTTGCTCCTCTTTCAAGATGTGCATAGTAGAGGCAGCCCTCCACACACAGCAGCTGTTTTTCCTATAATTCTTCACTAATCAGTAAATTGTTCTTTAATTATCCAGGGAATACTATCTACACCATCTTATTTATTACATACTCCTCTTCCCAACACCTATTTCTATCCAGAGCCACAGTGTAAGACTGGTTGCTAGGGACATGACTGTCACCAGAAAAATGAAATCTATCAGTCTAGAATTTAAAAAGTTGTATTTCTTATACACCTTCATTTTCTTTTTAATGTCACTGAACACCTATTAAGTACCTGGCACAGTTCTACAAACAAAGACAATGGTATCTTGCCTTAAACATTTAGTTCTCCAGACCATGGACATACATACAGTTCAAGTTCTGCAAAGCACTTCATTTCTCCAGAGACTGTGATTTGTTTCAGGGAGTCAACAGAAATAGTCTGGGTCTTCTCACTGAAAGAGAAAGAAAATTTAAAAATTAAAATTTAAAAAAAATTAAAAATTTAAAAATTAAAAAAATATTAGCAATAATTACACTGTATATTTTCATTTTTAAAATGTGTATTACTATATAAAATAACTAAAACATTTTTTTCAAATTAAGGTACTAATATTCATAAAAGCACGTACAATTTTTTAATTTTATTTTTCTAGACACATAGTTTAAAAAATGATATATTTAAGTACATGTAGGTATTTGTAAGTCAAAACTTGGTTATGATTATCTATGTATATATTTCATGGCTTTTAACCATCTATTTCTAGAGGATTTTAGAATCTCCTTTTAATTTCTACTTACATTACAGCCCATCTTCTTTGCCCTTCAACACAGAACATTCGTAATACCCAAAATATTAAAAGTTTAAACATTAATCCATCCATTGATGGGAAAAGATAGACAGGTGATTTCTCCTCAACAGAATAAACAAGTAGCATGACTTATATTTATGGTGTAGTTGTTAACCATGTTCCAGGTACTGTACTAAAAGTAGTGGATCATTATTTTATTTAACATATTTAATAATCTTAGAGTACAGATAAGAGCACAGAGATTATGTAACTGATTCGGCATCTGTTACCAAGTCAGTGACACACCCTGAGCTCAACTCAGTTTTTCAGGACATAGAATTTATGTCATGTCCACTACTAAGACGAATAATCTCCCTAAAATAATTTTATTTATTTATTTTTTATTTTAAAAATAAAAGAAGGAAAACATATTAACAAACAGACATCCATTTACAAAATAGAATATGAACAATATAAAAAATACTGAGTTACAAAGTTGTAGGAAATGAACAATGGTTTTTGTGTTAGTTATTAATATCTTCTCAGTGGTTTCTCAGGAAAACAAATAGAGACATGCAAGACTGATCAAACAAGTAATCATTAACTGTTCTTTCAGTAAAGCCATAGAAGATAGTAGTACAACTGTGTAAGTTAACCTGTATATACGTACATACACAACTTCTCCTTCTTTCCTTTCTCTTTTCCCATACCGTAGTTTCCCTTTACTTTTGAGCACTTACCTTTCGTTTCACAATGTTTATCATACCTCCTAGTTTTTATTCACTCTTTCAGGTTCTTACACTAGTGAGACAATATGTCTTACTCTTACACATGCAAGTCTAATTTATTTCACTTATGAGTATGGTCTCTAGTTGTGACCATTTACCTATAAAGCCTCGGGGTTTATCTTTCTTTACAGCTGAGTAATATTAAAGTACCACATTATATAAAAGTACCACATGGTACTAGCTAAGAAACAGACCAGAAGATCAATGGAACAGATTGGAAGATGTGGACACAACCACAAACACACTCAGCCACCTAATCTTTGGTAAAGGGGCCAAACAAACTCACTGGAAGAACGATACCATCTTTAGTAAATGGTGATGGAAAAATTGGTTTGCCACCTGCCAAAGACTGAAAATAGACCCAAGTCGATCACCATGCACCAAACTCAAGTCAAAATGGATCAGGATTAAAACAGAAATACTGCATCTATTGGAAGAGAAAGTAGGTAAAAACCTTGAAGACATAGGGGTAGGCAGAGTTTTCTTGAAGAAAAACCAAACTGCACATGAAATACTTCCAAGAACCAACAACTGGGATCTCATCCTACAGAACTTTCTGCACATCTAAAGGAATCGCAAGCAAAGTAAAAAGAAAACCCATAAACTGGGCAAAAATTTTAGCAGACTGTCCCTTGGGCTTCTATCTAGAACATATAAAGAATTAAAAAACATCAGCCCCTAAATTCAGACTCAATCCCAAAATAGGAAGCTGAGATGCATACACACTTTTCAGATAAAGAAATACAAATGGAAAATAAATACATGAGAATATGTCCAACATCATTAGTCATTTGATAAATGCAAATTAAAACACTGAGATTTCCTCTCACTGCAGTAAGAATGACCATCATTAAGAAATCAACCAATAACAAATGCTGGTGAGGCTGTGGAGAAATAACACTTCCCCACTGCTAGTGGGAATGCAGACTGGTGAAACCACTGTGGAAATCAGTTTAAGCATTTTTCAGCAAATTAAGTCTAGAGGTCCCATTCAACCCAGCTACTTCCCTTCTGGATATTTTCCCAGAAGATCTAAAAACATCGTATCACAGCGATATATGTGCACCCATGTTCATAGCAGTGCAATTTGTAATTGCTAAATTGTGGAAGCAACACAAACGTCCATCCGCTGAGGAATGGATAAAAAAATTGTGGTACTTACATTAAAATTATTTTAAACGAATATTTTTGTTTGCTTTAACTCTTGAAGATTCATAGCATGTTTATTTTACAAAATGTACTTCAGTGCAGTGAGAAAAGGTTTTTTTTTCCCTAGAAATAGTAATTATTTGTAAACTATGCTATTAAAACAAGAAGTTTCTAGTAAAGATCAATAAGTGAATGACTTTAAAAATGTATATGTATATAATCAGGAAAAGGAGTGATCACTCTTCTCTCCACTTTATCTTCCCAAGAGTAAACATTCCTAAGTATCTAATGCATTCTACTTCTGTATAATCAATTTGGATACTAATAGGATTTTATTCCTGTTCCATTCCCACAGAACATTGCTTTATGCCTTATGGCCGTGTCACTAAATAAATGCTGAGTATCTAACTTGCATATCTAACATGCATATGTAGTGCAAAGCTATGTGTAGTTGATTTTTAAAATAATCATAAAAATACAATAAGACTGTTCTCAACGAAGGCAACAAAGACAAGGTAGGAGGCATCACAGTCCCTGACTTGAAATTATGCTGTAAAGTTCCTGTAATAAAAACAGCATAGTATTGGCCAAAAAAAAAAAGTAAAAACCAGACCCAAGGATCAATGGAACACATTAGAAGATGCAGAAACAACTCCAGACACACACAGCCACCTTACTTTGACAGAGGTGCCAAACACATACACTGGAAAAACATAGGCTCTTTAATAAATGATTAGGGAAAACCTCGTCTTGCACATACCACAGATTAAACATAGGCACCTCATGCACTAAAGTAAATTTGAAACAGAATAAAGATCTAAATAGTAAAATAGAAACAGTAAATCTGCTGAAAGATAGAATAGGTGAAACTCTTGAAGACATTGGTGTAGGCAAAGACTTTATTAATAAAACCCCAATTTCACAGGAACTATTACAAAGAATCAACAACTGGGATTTCATCTTATTACGAAGCTTTTGCACGTCAAGAGAAACCACCAATGGAGTGATGAGACAACCTACAATGTGAGGAGAAATGGTTGCTAGCTTTTCCCCAGACAAAGGATTACTATCAAGAACATAAAAGAACTAAAAAAAATCAGACCTCCCAAATTTAAAGACCCAGTCCAAAAAAGGGGATCTGAATGAATCCACATGTCTTAGATGATGAAGTACAAATAGTAAATAAATATATAAAAAATGTCAACATCACTGGTCCCTTGAGAGATGCAAATTAAAAAAACACTCGGATTCCATCTCACCCCAGAAAGAATGGCTGTTATCATGAAATCAAACAAGAACGAATGCTGGTGAGGCTATGGGGAAAAGGGAAACCTCCTCCACTGTTGGTGAGAGTGTAGATTGGTGCAACCACTGCAGAAATCAGTGTGGAGATTCTTCAGTAAACTAGGATTGGCGGTTCCATTCGATTCAGCTATTCCTCTTCTGGGTATCTTCCCAGAAGAATTAAAAACATCATAACACAGCGATATATGTGCACCCATGTGTGTAGCAGCACAATTTGTCACAGTTAAATCTTGGAAACAACACAGTTGCCTATCAACTGAGGAAAGGATAAAAAATATGTGGTCTTTTTATACAGTGGAGGACTACTCAGCTATAAAGAAAGATAAACTGGAGACTCTTATAGGTAAATGGATGCAACCATACTCATAAGTGAAATAAACCAGACTCATATGTGTAAACATCATATTGTGTCCCTAATGTGAGAAGCTGAAAGAGTTAATAAGACCCGAAATGTGCAATAGATATTGGGAAATGGAAAGAAACAATTCAAAAGGAAAGAGAAGTTGGGAAGGAGAAAGGAGAAAATAAGGAAGGGAAAACCAAAACAAACAAACAACAGCAATATACACATATACAAGATAGTTAAGATGTCCTGCTAATTACTCTTAATTCATTAAAAAAAATTTGTGCTAATATTTTAAAGCAATTCAATGCCTATATTGTGTACTCTGAGTAACTAATGAAAAGGCAACCATATGCAATGTATTACCCACTGTTGCTGTCCTATTATCTTGTTTTGAAATTTTATTTTTTTCTCTTTAAAGTTTAAAAATAAATACTTCCACGTATACTGTTTAACTACAAAAAATTTAGTTGAATTTTATAATGTTCATGAATATATTCTTCAAAGCTAAAATCTTTTTCTTCTGATGGTCTGAGCCTTCACTGGAAGAGATCATAATCAAAGAGAAGCAAAATATTTATTGTGTTTATCACCATCATTTCTGTGATTGAATCTCACATGGCTTTGTTTCCCAAACAAGTTTTCAGTTACTATCATAGGGACTGTAACCTAAAATGGTTTTTAGACTTACCATATATTTGAAGTTAATCTCTGACTGATTAATATTTAAATATTTACCCTAAATTTAAAAGTGTGCTATTCAACACAACAGAGCAAAGAACATGCAACTTTTATGTATGTGAAGTATCAGAATTTGCAAATACTTAATAAAGAAGAGGAAATTCAATGTGAATTTTTATTTTGAAAATTGTGTGAAAACACTATTTAATGAACGTGGCTTAAAAATATGCGTTTCATCCAGTTGTTTTAGGGCCTTAACATGCACACTTTATACAAGGCTTTTAGAGGTGCAAGGATCCTGGGGTAACTGGAGAATACACCTATAAAATATCTGTGCCTAAGGTAGAGAGCTGTTCTTTCAGGGAGTCTTCAGAATAGTCATGGGTTTTATTTTGCTCCTAGAGAATCTTGTTTTTTATAAATGGAACAGTACAGTACAAACACTTACAGGATACTAATTAAAAATAACTAGTTTTCTAATATGTATTTTTTCCATGAATTTTTTTTATGAATTAGGGCTTGAGTATTCTTTAATGATATGTGAAGGTGAGTGTGTGGTTGCTTTTGTTTTGTTGCTGAGACAAAGTACCTGACACACAAAGTTAAAAGGGGAAAGGTTTAGTTAGCTCACAGTTTGTAGAGACTTGAGTCCATAATCCACTGGCTCCAAGGCAGGGCAGCACATGGCAGCACAGCAACTGTTCATGGTGGTAGAAAATAGCAAGCAAGGAGAGAGAGAGCCAGACAAGCCCCTTTCTCTCCCTTGTATTTTATCCAGTCTCTGGCAGCTAGGGTAGTCCCAATCCAATAAGCAGACTGAGCCACCAGTCACACACTTTTAATCCCAGTACCCTTAATCCCAGCATTGCACCATGAGTCAGTCACACACTCTAGATTCAGCCACCTCTGAAAGAGCCTTATCTAAAACTGCATGAGGCTTTGGGGGAACATGTGGACATAAATCATAGCATTGAGGTAAACAAAACTGTCCATCAAGGCAGGCTTTTCCTTTCCCTTTTTTTCCTTTCTTCTCTAGCTACTTCATTTCATTTTTTCTACTTAAATGAATATGAAAATATAGCAAATCTGTATCTATCTAGATAGGTGTGCACATATTTTGAGATATCTCATTAAGTAGAAAAACAACTGCCAACTTTTAATCATGTTTACTTTTAGGCTCTTTGTAAAGAAATAAAATACTATCAATATACCAAAATCTTCTTTAATCAAATCAAAATCTTCTTTAATCAAATCAATTCCAACTCCCTTAATCTCTCTTCAGATAAATTTTTATTATATAGATATTTATAGAACTGTTTTATTATTTTACTTACATATCTGTTAAACCATATGTGATGATTTCAACTAAAGTGCTAATCTTTTAAATAGTTGTTCAAATTGAGTACAATATTCTTATACATTATTTGTCTTGATTTTTCTATCTGGCTTTTAGAAATGTTTCATATCTTTTTAAATTTCTGAATAGCACTAATTTTTAAAAATATAGCACATTTTGGCATATGGTTGTACACTATGAATATTTCCAAATCTTGCTTTTGTAAACAAGAAGATGGAGGAGGAGGAGGTGGAAAATTCTTTGTAAAAGTCACACTTTGTAAGTGTAATTTTCTCAGATGGATTACTCAGAAGTACAATTTATAAGTTGTAGTGTATGCAATTTTAAAAGTTAACCAAACAGTTTAGTCATTTAATTGTTTCCAAAAGTCAATTTTTTAATTCAATCTGAATATTGCAAATTACTCTTCAAAGTGACTATACAAGAGGAAGCAATTTTTGATATGGGCAAAGCCTAATTTATGCTCAGTTGATCAAAGAAAAATTATATCTCACTTCTCTGATGTTTCAATATCCTGCACATATTATACAATACATATTACTTCATGTAGGTTGTTAGATATAATATACATATACACCTTTATATAGATAATCATTCATTCAAAGAGAATGTACTAGATTTTATTTGATTTCTCAATTTTATAAGTTTCAAATCTATAAAATTTGTCCCTAATTTTCTTTGCATGCATAAGCTACTCTGTGGTGTGCTAATATAATCTCACTTTTTCTTTTCCTGTAAAAGTATGTAAGTATAAAGACAAGTACTTTCATTACTTTTTCTCACTCAGTCTCCTAAGTATTTAGTTCTGTGTCTGTTTTCTAGTAAGAACTTAATAAATATTAATTGAATAAATGATTAAATTTCTCTTTTGATTTTTCTTCATATATTTGTAAAAGAGACAAATTTGATCTTGAAACCAAAATAGTGTCCAACATTATATGTAAATCACCCATAAATAAAATGTACTTTTTCATGTCAGTTTGCTAATTTCATTTATAACATATTTGCAATGCATGTCTGTAACTACTGAGAAGTGGCTAGGTAGTTCAACGTATCCTCCTTCTAAAATTGAATGCCAGGTACACCAAAATCAATAGTCAGCTTTCATTAATGTATCAGCATCAGTGTGCATGACTGCAGTTAGCATTGTAAGATATGTGTGTACGGGTTAGGTTTTCTGCTCACTTTTCTGGTCCACTGATTTCTGTTCATGACAAGACTGGTCTTAAATAATTCTGGCATTGGTCATGTTTTTATATCTATTTTTTCTTTTGGCTACTTTTTTTCTCCAAAACTCTTTCCTAAAAATTTTCTATTTTTTCTGACTTTTTTTGTTAGTGTGTTTTGGTTATACACTTAATGGGTTTCACTTGGCAGATTTGTACATGCTCAGAACATTCTTTGGTCTTTTTCCCGTTCTAATCTTCGTTATTTGTCCCCCTTTAAGTCCGTGAACAGCGGGGCTGGGGATTTAGCTCAGCGGCAAAGTGCCTGCTTGGCAAGCGTAAAATCGTGAGTTCGGTTCCTGGTACCGGAGAAAAACCAAAAAAAAAAAAAAAAAAAAAAAAAAAAAAAATCCGTGAACAGGCAAGATCCTCGTTGATTTTTAAGCCATAATTCAGATTATTATCTATTTTTAAATTCAATTTACCAGTGAGACATTACCAATTCTTAGAGCCATAATTTGGGCATAATGCTATGCAAAAATCTTCTTCCTTAATTCCCCTTCTTGTATGTACTAAATTATTTCAACCAAATGTGTTTGTGTGGTGGATTCTCTAACAGTCAAAATTATCAACTCCACACAAAGTAACAACTTTCTTGATGAAATGGTTTTCCTCTGTTCTGATTTTAAGCTCATTTTCATATACATTTCAATATTTTATATATTATTTCTGTTTGTTTGGAAGTGAACTTTGGGTGATGAATCTGTTTACACAATCTCCCAAGCTTATTAAAATGCATTGTGTTGTAATATCTTCAAAATTCAAGATGCCTACTGAAAGAAAATCTGCTAATGTACATGTTTCAACTGGCCTTTAAAACCTTCCTCTACCTTCTTTACAAATATCTTGGTAAAAATTGATGGTATATTTCATCAGAAGTGGGGGTTGGATTTTTTAAGTGATTTGTTAAATGTTGATTTTAACATTGCCATAGTAGCCCCAGTAGATAGCTCTCAACTAGTGTACTTTATCGGGTTAAAATGGCTCAGCTCTAAAACTTGTCTTTGAATTTCAAATAGGTGATCTCAGTCTTCTGCAAAATAGCATGAAAATATCATGTCCTAGAACAAAAGCTGCACAATTATTGGACATACAGAAAGCAGAAAGGAAATCATTCAACATTTGAAAATTAACTCTAGCACTGAATGCATCATATTTTAACAGTTAAAAATAGTACATTCAGTAACAAAACATACAATGCAAGCCAGGAAGACTGGAAAGCAGAAAATCTTTGTCCTTTTAGTGAAGCATTGAAAAGGGATTGGAAAAAAAATTATTCTGTGTCAATAATACAAAGTAATTTCTTTAAGCATAAAACTTCCTTGAGTTATTTCCAAACATCATCAATATCACTGGCAAAGTTAAAATGGAAATGCATTAGTATTAATTTGCATTTTTAAAACATAAGGTTGTGAATTCATTCAAAACATGACTGAAGTTCTTACACTTAATCCCTCTTCCACACCGGGAAGGAAAAGAATGGAATATAAATGCAGGCAAGATTGAAAAAAGGAGAAAGATAATTACAAAATTGAAAAGGTTTGAGGAAAGATTCACTGAGAAATTACAGCCAAGTTAGGTAACATTAACATGAAATTTATGGAATTAGCAAATACAGTTTGATTCTTATTTGCACAAAATTGATTTTGCATGTAAGTGTGGCAATACATACTGAATGTCCATTTTTCTTTTTCTGTGAAAGTCTTGTATTAAAATGGAGCATTCCTCAGAGCATATATAATGAATTGCCTGGCTGGATTTTCAGCACGTCAACACTCACTCATACAATGCCCACATCAAGAAATAGACTATTCCAGATTCTTCACTGGATTCCTTTTTCAGTCTTTGTCTCCTAGTCACAAAACGCAACCACTATCTTGACTCTTAATTTTCTGTTCCTTAAAAGTACTGCAAATTTATTGATACCAAACAAGTTATTGTAATCACATGATATAAAGTCCTTTGTGTTGCGCTTTTCATGGTTTTATTCACTAGAGTTATATTTCGATAACTCCATTAATTGTAAGTTGAAGCGACTTATTTTTATTCTCACTCTTTTTTATTGTCCCTTTTCATAAATATACTGGGTATCAACATTGATCAGTTCTATGCATGTGGTGGGGGAGAGTTATGGGAAATCATCATTAGCCTTCACATTTCTACTAATGTTCTTTATAATGCTCTTGATATCAAATACTTCAAAATTCCTCCAGCCTCTACCCATTATTCTAGTCCAACATCACTTTCACATTTTTTGGGTAAATCAGAATCTCAGTTTACCATACCAAAAGCTATATTAGTTACCTAAAGCAGCTGTGATAGTATACTGCAAGCTCTTTCACTTAAAACAAAAGAAATATATTCTTTAGCTCTTCCTGAACCAACAACACTGAAAGCAAGTTGTGTGTCAGCACATCCATGTTTACTCTCGCCTGTGCCCAGCTTCTAAGGACAGCAAAGAGACATTACCATTACTCAATTTCCTTAGGTTTTTTTTTTGTTGTTGTTTTTATTTTAAAGAGAGTAGTATATGAGAAAGAAATAAACAAAGAAATAAAACAGTAGCAGCATACCAGTTTCATAAACATAAATAAAAGCGAGAACATTCAAAGTGATACAGAATCTCAAGACAAAATAATACAAATCAACGATCGTTGTTACATTACATAGTGCTATCCTCAGCTACATTCCTCAGATTACCAGATGTAAGAATGAAAGTTTGCTCAAAGTATTACTGGAAATGAGAAAGTAATTCTTTGATAGAACAGTAGAGATAATACAGAGTTTCACTAGACAAGATGGTAGGAGTTCACCATTGTAATTCCACTGCATATTGTTACCTTCAAATCCTTTGCTCAGACCACCGGACACAAGCATGCACAATCGATCTTTTCTCCTCCTCCTGCTTCGCCTCCTCCTCCTCCTCCACCTCCTCCTTCTTCTCTTCTACTTGTTCTCTTTCTCCTTCTGCTCCTCCTCCTCCTCTTTTGCCTCCTCCTTTTTTGGTAGTACTGCGTACTGAACCCATTGCCTTTTTACCAGACTTCAAAATTCTTTTGTTTTGTTTTAGCTTCGAGACAGGGTATTTTTAAATGTTCCAGGCAGAACTGGAATTTGCATTCCTCCTGCCTCAGCCTCCCAGAGAGCTATGATTACAGATGTGAATCACCATATGTGACTTCACTTCATATAATTATTCCAATCTATTGGATTACTAATCCAAATATTGAGTGTTAAGATTCAACATCGCCACCTAGAGAGCACAAATCAATCTACAACTTGCTGGCTTTTTCATATCCTACCCAATAGTTGAATCAAAAAATATAGCCTTATTGATAAAAGAAAAGTATTTAACATTTAGAAAAAATATAGAAGTTCATTGTTAATTGCATGAGTTAGACCAAGTCTAGGTGTGACATTAAAAGTACAAGTTATAAAAGATAAAAATATCTTAGATACATGCACCTCATCAAAAAGCAAACATACTTCAAATGCTGTTACTGTGAAAAAGAAAAACAAAGAAACATTTGTGGTTAGATGTTATAAGCAACTTTTATCTAGAACACATAGAGAACAAGTAGAAATAAATAATAAAAAATAAATCAATTAAAAATGATCAAAGCATCTGAAAAGATTTTTAAGGAAGACATGTAACTTGAAAATAAGCATATTATTGATTCTCAAAGTAGATATCAAGAAAATGCAAATGAAAATTACAGTAAGGTAAAGTTTTGCAAAAACTAGGGTGTCTGTAATCCAAAAGATAGGAGGTAAATTTTGACAGAGATGTAGAGAGAACTTGACCCTCATGCGTGGCTCTCAAGAAAGGAACATGTTGCCCTGGATTTGGGATATAGTCCAGAAGTTGCTCGAATGTCCCACATTATGGGTTGAATTTTGCTCTTTCAAAAGATACCTTCAAATCCTAATCCTAGAGTATTAAAAATATTTTAAAAGTGCCAAGTTTAATTCAATATTTTCCTGGCCATAGATCTGTGTATTTAATCATTACAAATTGAATGTGTAATCACATTTGTAATGCTTGGAAAGATTTTTGACTTAGAATTGTTAATTGTATATTTTCCTCCATTTCCACTTAATTGCCATTAAAAAAAGAATAGCTGTAGAACTAGCCAGTGAAATAATGAAACCATTTTCCAATTGTGTAGCAATCAATACTCTTAGTGAATAAAAATTACTAAATTATAAAATCAGTTTAAAGCGTTTAGTCTGCTTTAATATAATGAAAAATATTTCCATCTTTTAATACAGATTACTGAGACAATCCCCTCATACCTGACACCTACTATGTAAAGAAGGAGAGGGTTATTTGGCTCACAGTTTGTAGGGGGTTCTTGCATAGTTGGCTAACTGCAAGGTGGAGTGGTCTGGCAGAGTGGCACGGCAGATGAGGCTTGCTCATGGCATGATAGGCGGGAAACAGCGAGAGGTCAAGGGAGAAAGAGGGAGATCTATCCTTCCAGGCAACACCACCAGTGACCCGCTTCCTCCAGCCAGGCTTTGCCTCCCAAATTACATCTAGCTATAAACTCATCAGTGGACTACTCCAGTGAGAAATGTCACAACCCCATGGTCCAGTCACCTCCAAAAGTCCCACCTATCAGTGCATGAGCCTTTGGCAGGACCTCTAGATACAAACGAAAACACAGATAAATCTTTTATGTGTTCCAAAAGATAAATCAATAAAGAAGTTTTTCAGTGAGGCTAATATTTTCCATAACAGTAAAATATCTCAAATACTGGGGGAACAGTGGTTTTTGCTTCCATTTGTTAATCATAGTATCTTCACATTAAAGTGGTTCACTCTTTAATGACAGATAGCTTTCTTTATCATTTTCTTTCTTAGATTGTCATATTATATAAAATGAATATGAATATATATGAATACATGAAATATGAATATATGAGATATATGAAATGTGAATATACAAGAATTTTATATATATATAATTTCCTTTTAAAAGGGATAATATAAGAATTAATAGAAAAGAGACCCTGGAAACAAAGGTACTAATTGATGATTCGCTGGCTTGTGATTTCCGTCTGTGTTGTTTTGAAACCTCTGTCTCAAGTTTCTGATTACAAAATAGAAATAAATATATAATTGTGCTGCTAGATAAATTAAATAAATCAATTTTTTTGACAGGTCTCAGTATAGACGTCAGATTAATTTTGTACTCCCTGTGTAGCCCAGGCCGGCCTTGAACTTCTGAGATCATCTTGCCTCATATTCCCAAGTGCTGGGATTACAGGTATGCACCACCACACCTGGCAAATAAGTAAGTTTTGGAAAAGAATGTAGAACACTGAATTTCGCAACATCAAAACAATATTTGTTAGAGTGACACACTTACTTTAGGGAGAATGGAGGTTATTTCATAATAGAATCTTTTAGAGTATATATTTGTTTTATACAATTATTTTTCTCTTCTCAGTGAAGCCATATAGTTTTCTGTGTAAAGACCTTATCTACCTTTTGTATTATTCTTAAATATTTGGTATTTTAAATTGAAAAGAAATTATTTTGTATTTCATCCTGTTTTCACTGTTTCCAATTGTAAAGATATACAATTTTATGCTCACTTTATATATGTAACACTCTTGCTATATTAATTACTAATTTCAATAGTATGTAGAATGTCTTGGAATCTCGAAGCATATGATCATAAGGTCAGTCAGCAATTATCATTTTGTCTGTTTCCAATAATTGTTGTATTGCACTGCTAACATATCTCTCAAATTTCCTTTGTTCCTAAAATGTTTCATTTCACTTAATTTGAGAATGATATCTAACTTAGCTAGCCATACAATTTTATTACCGGCAGTTATTTCTTTCGGCCCTGTAAAGATATCTGTTTAATTGTCTGGGTTTTCTGTTATTTCTCTGGGGAAATCTGTTAGCAGTCTTTTTTTTTTTTGCCAAACATGATATATCTTTTATTTTGATTTCTTCTGAGATTTGTCCTTTATTACTAACTTTTAAAAATACATTGAGCCTACTTTTAAAACTGACCCCCACATGTGCTTTATATACCTTTTTATGGATTCCTGCTGCTTGATGCCTTTCATCTACTTGATCTTTTTTTTTTCTGTAAATGTGGGTTCTGTCTAGTCTTATTTCTTGTTTCACTTCCCTGTATTTCCTGGATTTGTGTCTCTTGAAGGTGCATTTAGTATATTTTCTTTTTTGCAGTTTTCCATTTTACCATTCTTTCCGTTTAGCATTATTGTTTACTCAGTTACAAAATGTAGCTTTTTAAATGTAGCTGTACCCTTGAAATGTAATTATACTTTTATTCTAAAATTTCTGTTTAAAAGTACTGAGTTATTTGAAATTATTCTAAAAGATGTGCTTTGCTAACATAGTGTGATTGAAAGCATAGGCACCTTTGTGCACAATAAGGTATCAGATTCACTGTAAGTTTTTCTATTTATTTTTTCTTTCTTTTATTCATATTGTTATGAGTATATATCAATTTGACTTCGATTGCTTGAAGATTTTTATGAAAAAGTATAAGAAATATTTGAGTCTCTGGGTGATGCTTTGTTTCCTCATAATGCCTTTTTTTCTGTGTAGTAACTAGATACAAGCAATCCAAAAATCCCTACTATCCATCTAGAATTAAAATGTTTCAAACCTGAGCCTCACGTTTTGTGAAAGATGGATTCTGTTTGGTGTACTGTTCTTCAATGTTCCACCTCAGCCCAGACCCGAGTTACGGTTCTTGAATATTCTCCCTTACAGCCCTGACCCCTGTCCTGGAGTGCATACCAAGCAGCTCACATTTTAAGACAACAAAAATCAGTTTTTCTCTCTGTCCTCCTCATAGTCCTTCAAATTCCTTTTCTCCATATCAGTCTTTCAAACACTGTTTAGAAAAGCTGAGAATGCCTTCAACGTGCACAGATACCAAGCTCGTTTAGAGCTTCTCTTCATTCTTGAAAGACACCATCACAGTTCCATACTACCTTGGACAGTTTTGAAACACCCTTTATGCATATCTTGCCCAGGTTTTCTCACTTATCTTGAGCAGGATGTTTGGTTTGAGCCAGCTCTTCCACATAGTATTCAAGGTAAATATTCATTTGGATCAGGATTTTTAAGGGAGCAGTAGAAATTCTCAATCTGGAATATTTTTGAAAACTTTGGAGATGTTAAACTACTTTTAAAATACATTAGAAAAACTTTTTCCAATTTTAGTTTAAAATTTTCAGTCTCTTACACACCCACTTACAGACATACACACACATACAAACTAACATTTTACATTTTAGCATGTCAGACACACAGCACACTGGCAAATCAGCAAGATAATCAGGCATCACATTTAATGAATTTTACATTTGCCCAACTTATTTTCTAAATGTGAATCATGCTAAAACTTAAAATGTTAGTAAATTAGTTCTTTATAGTTATACTCAAATTCCAGGCCACCAGTGACCTAAAATTAAAGTATACCTCTTCTACAAAGATTGAATTATTGACTAATATATGAAAGAATCTATAAAGAGCCCAGACATTGCTTTCTGTCTTGTGTTTTTTAATTTAAATGCTCTTATACTTTATTTTTAATTCATGTTTTGAGGATTACTTCATTTTGGAAGTTATATAATTATTTTAATTATTTATGTTTTCTTACATTGAAAGCTAAAATTATTAATCTTTTATTTTTTTAGACTTTTCATGCTCATATGCAATTTCTGAAAAACGTTCCACTGTGTACATGTGGAAAGATTATTTTAGATAATTGGTTCTCAACACATATAGATTCAAGATTAAATTATGCTCTTAAAAACGGGTGTCATTGGAACAACTAATCTGAAGACAACAATGTGCAATATAACAACCACTGCTGAATTCTTATCACCTTGTTTAGTGAAGCTCTGTGTCATTTCTAATGTTTTTCTATTACTTGTTATTGTCTTTAATTGTTTGATCAATCTTGCATTCTTACTTCTAGTAATCTGAGCAATTTCATTGAAGATAACAACATGAAATATAACAACAATTGTTAATTCCTATCATCTTGTTTTGAAATCCTGTATTGTTTTTATTGTTTTTGTATTGTTTTGTTCTTGTTTTCACTGTTGTTATCTTGTTATTGGTTTTTTCTCTTTAAAGTAAAAAAATAAGGACTATACTGCCTGGAGCCATGGGATATACTTGTTAACAACTTACGTGGTTTTAGGTATGAGTAGGATATTAGGAAAGTACACTTCTAGGTGTGTTTGGTGGAGTCTTGTGAGTTTGACTTGATGGACCTACTCTGATCCAAGGATTCTTTCTCTCAGGCTCCTTCCCTACTCTCTGGCTCCTTGATCACATAAATAAGTTATATTTTTTTCTTCACATTTATTTGCCAAAATATTTCTGCATTGGAAGAATCAAACTCAGACTGCATCCTCTGAAACAAGACAAAAATAAATGTATTTTTCATAAAAAAGTAGTGTTATTTACCTATAAAACCCTCTAGTTTAACTTTGTTTATAGCTGAGTAGTACTCCATTGTATAACAATACTGTGTCATTTTTATCCATTCCTCAGCTGATAGACATTTGGGTTGTTTGCAATATTTAGTGATAACAAATTGCAGAGGTGTATCTCTTGAAGAAAAAAGTAGTGCCATGACTAGCTATGCAGAAAATTTAAAGGAATTAAAAAATATAAAACTTTTTGAAAATAGCAGGAGAACAAAGTCACAGGATGCAAGAATAATGCAAATGAACACATTTATATCTGTATGGTCACATGAATAACTGGAATTTGAAACAAAATGAAGTAAAAACACTCAATTATTATAATGCAAAAATGATTCTGCAAAACCATAAAGTAGTGCAGGATCTGTGCATACAAAAATACAAAATTCTTGTGAAAAAATAAAGGAAAGTCTACATAAATTACAAAATAGTCCACATTCCATAGTAGACTCAATGTTGCTAAGATTTTAATTCTGTCCCAGCTGATGAATGATTGAACTCTTGTCACAATCTAGTTCTGAACAAGATATACACCAATAGACAAATTGAATGTCAAAATTACGTGGCATGAAAAAGACTTTGTGCAAAATCTTTGTGCAATTAACAAAATAAGGAAGATAACGTGAGAGGAGTCATCCTGCTAAATGTCACGACTTGCTATAAAAATGTAATAATAAAGCTGCATTGTTGAAGAATTCATGAATAGAAAAATGGAGCAGAACATAGGCAATGGAAAAACATTCAAATTATTAATCAAGCTCTTAAAAATCAGTGATCATGTGTTCTTAAAGGCAACACTTATGGAATTCAATATATTGTAAATTCAAACTGATAATTTTATAAAACAGCATGAGTAATTCATTTTCAATTAACAATAATGAAACAATTTCAAGTTAAAGCAAATACTTTTTCAAAAATTACTGTTTTCCTAACTATTTTCTCCTATTGAGAAAATGGGATGGGTTTCTATTTTCCACAATTAAATGCAATTTTAATTTTATTAAATGCCAAATGTCTCTTCAAATTTGTACTATTTGTACATTCTAAAGATCTCCACACTTCCATATTCCCATCATTTACTAAAAAGTTGATGTGTCATGCCTATAAGTAAATAACAAAACGTCTTTTAATTTTCATTTTGGCATCAGTGAATCTGAGTATTTTTCACAGGTTCTTTATGCCTAGCTAGTACAGTTTCCATTTGTCGGTATTGCTTATTCAAATTATCTTTCAAAAATCAATATTTCATGAGATCTCTTTTAGTAATCTATATAAAAATATTTCTGAGTTACCAGTGATGCAAATATCATTTCCAATTGTTATAACTTTGTGTGTGAAGTGTATTCTCTGTTACGTTTTCAAAATTTGTCTGCGTTTTAAATTTTAAATAAATTTTTAATTTTAGAAGTGTTAGGTTTGAAGAACTACAACAATGGTAGTATATAGTCTACATAACCAACACTCTTTTTATCCTACTGTTGCAATATCAGGGTAATACATTTACCAAGTTTGATGATTGCCTATGCAGCAGTAGACAGATCTCCCCTATGCTTTTGTGACATCACAGTTATTGTGGACTGCGCAGAATAAACGTGGGTACACAGGTATCTGTATAGTATGTTGATTTTAATTCAAGTATGTACCAAAAAGTAATGGAACTAAATAGAATGGTAAGTCTAGTTTTTATTTTTTGTTTTCAGGAAACTCCATTGTGATTTCCACACTGATTATAGTACTTTATGCTTCCACCAATAGTGTCAAGGGCTTCCTCTTCTTTCAAGTCCTTGCCAGGGAGGCAAAATCTCAAAGTAATTTTGTTTTCCATTGTTTTATGACTGTAGATTATAATTATTTTTTTTAATATTCTCATTGGCCATTTGTAGTTCTTTTGAGAAGGATGTGCTCAGTTCATTTGCCCATTTATTGATTAGATTACTTGTGGGGAGGTTTTGTGTTAAGTTTTTGGCATTCTTTATTCTGGGTATTATACCTCTGTCAGAGTAATATCTTCAAAGATTTTGTCTCATTCTCTAGGTTATCTCTTTACTCTGTTTCTTCATACTTTTGCTACACAAGAGCTTTTTTCTTTATCCAATTCAATACCATTTATCAACTCCTGTTACAATATTTCCTGTAATATTGGAGTCCTACTCAAGAAGTCATTGCTTGTATATATGTCTTTAAGTGTTTCCACAATATTTTCTGCTAGCATTCTAAAAGTTTAGGTTTACTTTTTTGTCTTTGGACTACTTTGAGTGAATATTTTTACCTGTTGGGAGAGGAGATCTAGTTTCAATAGTCCTTCTACATACAAACATCCACTTTTCCCAGAAACATTTGTTAGAGGTTTTCCAATTCGTAATTTTGAAACATCTCCATGGGAAAAGCCTTCAGTAACATTCAGTATCTCTTATTGATAAAAATCCCAAAATAAGCAAGGTCTGGAAGATTCTTACCTAAATATAATGAAGACTTTATACAACAAACATGAGCTCTTAATGTGATACCACTGACATTACTTTTTTGTTGGTTCATGAATGCTTTGAATCTTTTGTATTTTCACCTGAATTTTAGGATTTTTTTCATTTCTTTGAAGAATGTCATTAGTGTTTCAATGGGGAACTGTACTGACTCTAAAGATGAATTTTAGTAAAATAGCCATTTTAAGAATATTAATTCTGCTACTGCATGAATATAGGAGGTCTTTCCATCTTGTAGTATCTTCTTTAATTACTTTCTGCAGGATTCTGTAATACTTATTGTAGAAGCTTTTAATTTCTTTAGTTAGGTTTATTCCTATGTATTTTTTAAGTTATTGTGAATGGATGTTCCCCAATTTATCTTTTGGCAGGTTTGTTGTGGGGTTATAACACAGCTATTGATGTTGGTGTTTATTTCTATCCCATCATTTTGGTGAATTTATCAGTTCTACAGGTCTTCTGGGGGACTTTTTTTAGGTTTTGAGGATAGGGAAAATAAGGACAAACTGATTTCTTCCTTTCCTGTGTGTAGCCTTTCTATTTCTCTTTTTAGCAAACAACTATGACTACAATTTTAAGTTCTGTATTGAATGGAATAGTCTCACTCCCAATTTTAGAAAATAAGCTTTCAGTATTTCCCTGTTTCAGTAAAATTAAAGTTAAAAGTTCATTGATTGTGCTTATAATGTACATAAAGAAGTATTGTCAAGCCCAAGGTTACCTAAATTTCCCCTTATATTTTCTTATTGAAAGTTTAGAATTTTGCATTTTACAAGTAGGGTTTCGATCTATTTTTAGTTAGTTTTTGCTTTGAGGTAAGGTATGCCTGAGATTTTTAAATTTTACATTGAATTTTCCTAAATTGTACATTAAAATAATTATCATTTTTCATATACGTGTGTGTGTGTGTGTGTGTGTGTGAGTGAGTGTGTTATCCCTAGTTTGCTGAGAGTTTTAAAAATAAATGTGTGCTAGATTTCATAGAAAAAATAATTTTCTGCATCAATTAATATGACCATGTGGTTTTCTGCTTTAGCCTGTTAGGATAGTAGAATAGATTGGTGTTTGAATTTTGAGTCTAATTTGCATTCCTAGATGAATGTCATTTGATTGTGCTATAGAGTTTATATGATGTACTACTGTATTGTATTGGTTTTACTAATATTTTGCTGAGAATTTTCATCTACTTCAATGAGTAATATGGTCTATAGAGTTTATATTATCTGGTTTTGATTTGGATATTAGGGTAATACTTTTACAGAATAAATCTGGACATGTTCCCTCTGCTTCTACTTTCTGGAAGGTGTTATAGAGAACTGGTGTTAATTCTTTGGCATTTTAGATAGAAATTAGAAAGAATCTATCTGCATTTGGCATTTTCTCTGTAGGAATTATTATATTTTATATTTATTTTTTATATTTATGTGAATTTTGGAAGTTTAGGGCTTGGAAATAATTGGTCAGTTTTATTTGCGTTACTGATTTGAGGGCAAAGATGTGATCATGTATTCTCTTGTTAACTTCTTAATAGTTCTCAGAATGATAATGAGCGATCTTACTTAATTTGCTATATCAGAAATTTGTCTTTCCATTTTTTTCTGTGTTAGCTTACTTAGCAGTTTAGAGACATTAATATCTAAAAGTAACCCAATTTTAGTTTTGTTGATCATCTATATATATTTTTTCTGATCTTAATATTTTTCAGTTTTGCTCAACATTTAGTTGTCTCTCTTAACATTCCAACAATAGGTCATTTTATATCTCATTGCACAGTGCAGAAGCCTCACTTTCTCGCTTACAGTCTTTCTTCTTTTTTAGCATATAGAATTCACATTACAAATAACAGTGTGCCACACACATGTCAAGAAACTGTATTAGTTTCTGGTAGTTTAAGTTATGTTAAAAATTTTTTGAGACTTCTCATCTCACTCATGTGTTTTTTGTAGCATGCTCTCTGAAATACGGTAAAACCTTACCTTTCAAGCACAGTTCATCCCAGAAACATAATCATAATCCAAAGCTCTTATACGCAGAGCAAATTCCCCTAAGAAATAACAGAAACTCAGACCATTTGTTTCACAACCAAAAAATCTTCACAGAAAACTGATAACAATATTATAAAGAATACAAAATGAAAGAGAAAATATAAAATATAAACAAAGCTAAACAAATTAACCAGCAGTTGCCTTTGATAACCTTTGTGGCTGGTCTGCGGAAATGAGAGGAGGTTTACTGTGTAGGGTGACTTTCACTAACTGAATAACTGCTGTCTATTGGATCAATGGACTCCTTTTTTCATGCCGTTTGAACAAAGAACCTATCAAAGGACACTTGTTTTTGCATTCTTTTGAGGACTGTGCAGAAATGTGACATTGCATTATGCCTAAACAGATTCATTTTGTGGTTAGTTCTTTTTTACAGAATGTAGCCCGTTTCACAGATTTTACACATCATCCTAATATCTTTTGAAGCTAGAGATTCTGCCACATTTTTCCGCTTCTTCTCCGCAGAGATCTCCTCCATAAGCTTTTGTTGCTGGGAAAAGATCATCTATGATCCCAGAGAGGACAGGAGAGTAAACAGTTGACTGAGTTTGTGATCATGTGACATTTGGCAAGATATCACTCCTTTATCAAGTTAAAGTTTATTAGAAATATTTCCTCATCTTGTGGAATACTCACAAAATAAGTTTCTCTCGATTCAGTGTATTACCATATTTTGGAATCTTCAAATTTTTGCTATGAATTTCTAATTAAATTCCACTGACATCTAAGAACATCCTTCACATGACTTTTACACCAGAATTTCAAAATGTATTTTATGGGTCGGAACATGGTATATGTCTTAGTTATTTTTCTCTCACTGCTGAGACAAAATACCCATCACCCAAAATTAAGGAAGGAAAGGTTTATTTAGCTCATAGTTTATGGAGGTTTCAGTACGCAATCAGCTGGCTCCAAAGCAGGGTGGCATGGCTGACAGGCAACCATTCAAGCAGGCAGAAGACAGGAAAAAAAAAAAAAAAAAAAAAGGAAGGAGAGCGAGTCTTTTCACCTCTCTTATATTATAAGCAGGCTACCTTTTCCCCGGGGTGGGAGTAGCGCTCACACCATTTCCATGCACGGGATGAAGATGTTTACAAAGTGAGGACCATGGCTCCCTGCTGAGTCCCTTACTTAAACTTCTAAACTTCTCAAGTTGACACAACGTATCAATCACTACAGTATGTCTTGAATTTTTCCAAGGATTTTGACAATATATATCCTACTATTTCTACTTTAAGAAAATTTACTTTATAAATTTCATTTAAGTCAAGGTGATCAATAGTTTCATCAAGGTCCTCTTTATTTTTAATGAATTGTATTTGAATCATCAGATGTTGAATGAAGGTGCTAAAGTCTCTGTAGTACTGTGTATTTTTCTTTTCAGCTCTATTAGTTTTCATATCATACATTTTGGGGCTCTCTTATTACATGTATACATCTTTCACCCCACTTTGTCTTCTTCTGCTACATTGTTCAGTGACCCTCATTATTACCAGGTAACCAACTTTTCCTGAAGTCGGTGACTGTAACATTTCTATACTATTCTATCTTTCCTTTGATTTGCCTGATGATAGGATATATTTTCTCATTACCTTAACATACCTGAACTTTTATATTTGAAAAAGAGTTCCTATAGAAAACATATGGTAGTGTATTTTTATGCATTCTGATAATATCTATTTGTATTGATATATTCAGAGCATTCACATTTCATTTGATGTAGTTATATTTATCTCTGCCTTTGTTTGGTTGCCCTCTCTGGCTTTATTGGATATTTCACATGATTTCCTTTTATCTCATAATGTATTGATTATGCCTCTTTTTGTAACATTTGCCATAGAGATTGCAACACACATTTCAAACAAATCTAAATCCATCTTCAAACAGCACTATGCCCTTTCACATGCACTGGTGGTGCTTTATAACAGAATATTGACAGTCTTGCCTGCAGCTGTTTCTTGTGGTGCTATTATTTACTTCACTTATGCATATGTTCAAATCACTAGCACACTATTATAATTATAGATTTAGAATTCATTCTTAAATAAATTGAAAAAATATGTTTTCATTCTTACTTTTCTGACACTCTTCTTTGCTTTTTGTAGGTCTAAATTTTCTGACTATATCATATTAAAACATTTGTTTCAGACCTGATAGGTATGCATGCCTCATGTTTGTTTTTCAGAGAAAAAGACCTTTATTTTTCTCTTCACTTTTGAAAGACAATTTGGTGCATATAGAATTAAGAATTAGAGCCATTTTTTTCCTTTCATCTGTGTATTGATTCCACACACTCTTGGCTTGCTTGGTTTCTGATGGCAAGTCCATCCTAATTCTTGTCATTTTCATTGCACTGATAGAGTGTTTTGCCTTTTGACTTACTTGAAGATTTTCTCTTTATTTTTGACTTTCTACAGTTTGAATAAAATATCCATATGCATTTTGTTTCTTTTCACTTTTTAAAATGACTTTTTTGCATGTATGATTCTGTTTCTTTATTCATTTAAAAACTTATCCAAGATTTTTACTAAAATTATTTCTTGTGCTTTATTCTAAATTTCTTATATTACAATTTCAGATACTCATGTCATTCATTTTGACGTTGATCCACAGTTGTTAGAATATTTGTCCCCTTTCTTCTTTTTAGTATTTTTTTAAATTTTGAATTTTTCTATTAACCTATAATCAAGCTTTCTGTTTTTTCTATGCCTATACCCAGCCCACTGAAAAATATATGAAAGGCATTTTTATTGGGACTTTTAATTTTAATTACTTTTCAAATTTTTTTCTTACACTTTCTACCTGTGTCCGTTACTCATCTCTTGTGTTGTCTGTTTTTTCCATCAGAACCTTCAAGCTATTAATCATTTATTTAAATTTTCTGATCTAAATGTTCCAACGTTTCTACATGCATTATCTTGTCTGGTAATTTTGAGTGTAATCCCACCACTCAAAAGGCTAAGACAGAAGGATCTTTATGAGTTCAAGGCCAGCATGGGCTACACAGCAAGTTCAAGGCCTGCCTGAACTACAGAGCAAGACTCTGTTTCAAAAACCAAAACAAAGAAACATATTTAGAGGATTTGTGCATTTTCAGCACTTGAACTTCAATACAGTATTCTTATATTATAGCCACGCTGAGGTTAGATGAGACATAGAGGAGGGGAACATTCTCCCAGTTGTGTCTTGATGTCATCCTTTGTTTCTCTGGTTTGTGACATTCTTGTCTTTCTCAAGCAATATAGTTTTAATCCCCATGAATCCTGTTCCATTTCCTTGATGCAGAGTTATGACTCAATTTCCTTTAATCTTTGCTTCCAAACTATTGACTATGCTTTAATTTTTCTATAATGTTGAAAAAAGTGGGAATTCTATCTCAGAATTGAGCTCAGGGAAGGTCTTTCCCCCAGGAAGTAACCTCAGGCTCTTTGTTTCTGTCTCTGTCTCTGTCTCTTTCTCTGTCTCTTTGTCTCTCTTTCTCTCTGTCTCTCTCACTGTCTTTCCATCTTTCTCTCCTTTTCTCTATAGACAGGCATACTTCCTGATAGCTACTCTTCCTTTCCTCCCTCAGAGCCTTGAAGGCATCCTTTTGTGATCCTCATCAAAAACACAGCAAGTGTCCCTGCAGAGTAAGTCAAGGAAAGGAGAGTACTAGCAAGAATGTAATGCTCAGATATCTATCTTTTCCATTCCACATTCATATTCAATTTGGCACTTTCAGTTTGAAAGTTTTCTTCCAGTTTATGGTTATAGCAGTATCTAAACTAGGTAATCAAATCTTGAATTTCTCTGTTTGTTTCTCTAAATTTATATGTAAAATTTGTCCCAAAACTTCCTCATTCTGATGGATCTAAAATAAATCATTGATTTCCAGTTTGTTTACTATGTTTGAAATAGGCAATAAATAGTGACCTCCTATCTCTTCATATGTTAGAGTTGAAATCCTAAGTCATTTAAAAATTATTCTTTCACAGATATTAATTTTACATACTAAATCATCAATGGTTATTTTTCTTTTGTTTTAAAATGTAAATGGCATAAGTAATTTGGTATAATGGTATTGAGGTACCTTGATTCATGAATTTAATTTCGTCTTTGATTTTGGAAAGATGGCCACATTTGTGTTTCTGTGAAAAAGAGGGGCATGATTCTGTTTGTCATCTGATGCAGAATTTGAAAACAAAAGCAAAATTTCATCAAATGCTTTTGTTTGCAAACCAATTTGTTTGCAAACAGAGGCTTTCATGTACCAAGGTACCACTTTATAAATTATTACTATAGAATGAGACAGAAATTCAACTTCACTGTTTTTCAAAATTATTTGAAAAAAACTTGTTCAGAAAATGTATTCTGCTGTTCTGCACTACAGAATAAAATCTAAATAAGAGCAATCAGTTTACTTTCATTTTCTAGTGCTTTCACTGAAAGAACAAATTGTCCTTGACTGAAAAATCAGGTAACTAAATTATTTGTTGAAAGAATTAATACAAGTAAGGTCATATTTCTAAGTCCCTAGGAATTATATTTACTTTTAATTTGGTATTCATAGCATATTTTTCTGTATTGTTATGGCTTATTCCCCCAAATCCTGTCACTACAACTCTCATAGTTAGGTTTTGGGGAGGTGGCTGAATCATAGGTGCACGTCACTGGGGTTAAGGATGTGTGGTACTGGGCTAATCCACCATTTCTTTTAAGATCATTCTGGGTGTGGCTGAATGGATTTACTGAAAGCAGAATCCTCAACCTGAGTGAGATTGGCACCAACAAATAGACTTATAGCCTGGATGAAACATAAAGGGAAGGGGAAACTTACTCCTGTGAACTCCTGCCTTCCCTGCCGTGGACTGTTTCTCCTCTGTGATGTACCTCTACCATGCTGCCCTGTTCAGAACCAGTTGACTACAGAATGAAACCTCTACAAACCGTGCAGTGAGATATTACAAAGTGGTTGGACCTCTGTCAAAATGAAAAAATTAACAGTCTTTCACTAAATTAACTTTTTATTTTTAAGATCTTCTCTGATACTCTGTTTGTTTTTTCATTCATAATTTACTTGAGTTTGCTTTTGCTCTTATTTTAGATATCGCTTTAATTTTCATAATTTCTTATTTTCTAGTATGACAGCCTGGCATAGTGGTGCATGCCTGTAACCCATCACTCGGGAGGTTGAGGCAGGAGGATTGTTGTGAGTTCAAGACCAGCCTGGGTTACAAAGTGAACTCAAGGCCAGGCTGAACTTCACAGCAGGACCCTGTCCCAAAAAAGCAAAAAAAAAAAATTAAATTAAATTAAAAATTAAAAAAATGAGAAAGATACTACATTTTATTGTATTCCATGAGTTTGATATTTAATGATTTAATTAGCATTCAATTCAAACCTAATTTAAATTTTTATGTGATTCATGCATTACATGAAAGGTTATCATGATTGTGATTGTTATACCTTCTTTCATATTTGAACCCAACAGGAATTCTACTATAGACAGAAATCTTTTTAACCTATACTTTTGTTTATTGTAGGACAAGTCTTTGTAATGAGCTATCTCTCTAAGCTTTTCATTATTTTTATGTTTTGAGCCAGAGCCTGTGTTGCCATATTTCCCAGACTGGGTGCAAAACGGTGACCCTTCAGCCTCATCTTCCTAGAATGCTGGGATTATAGACTAATAACACCATGCCTGCCTAAGAAAATATTCATCTATAATACTCATCCTTTGATATTCTTTCAAGTGCAATGTTAAGACTTTACATATGGGTAAATTTTGTGATTGTTTCAAATGGGTTTTAAAAATATTTCCTAAAATTATGTGCCTGTTATAAATGTGCCTGATTTTATACCTCCCTCTTATGGTTTGTGTCTCGATGTCCTCCCAAAGCCTCATGTGGTGATAGCATTTGTTCACAGGTGGCTGAATCTAGAGTGTGTGACTGATTTATAGTACAATGCTGGGGTTACGGTGCTGGGATAAAGAGTGTGTGTGCTATACTTGGTCTAGGGTGGGTAGCCTGCATACAATACAAGGGACAAAAAGAGGCTTATTTCCCTTTCTCTTGCTGTCTTTCCTCAACATGAGCTGTTGCCCTCTGCCATGTGCCACCCTGCCTTGGAGCCAGCTGATTCTGGACTGAGACCTCTACCCCTTGAGCTAAATAATCCTTTGCACCTTTAACTTTGGGTGTTAGATATTTTGTATCAGCAATGAGAAGAATGTAAGACACTGTCATGTAGATTTTTTTTTTTTATAATGTTAGTCAAGTGTTTTGTTCATTTGCTAAAGTTTAACTATGTTACTGGCCAATACTTTAGAGAAATAAGTTGAGTACTCCTAATATATATTTCCTTGATACTGAAATAATATATGAATATAAGGTGTATTTTCCCTATAGTGGGAACTGAATTTAAATGCAAAATTAGTATGTTAATTTAAATAGTAAACTTTGCAAATTCAACATGTATATCTACTACAAATGACTTTCCTTACATTAAAATTTATTATCATGATGGATATATGAACTTCTAAAAACAATTTTCATTTCCTTCATTGTCATAGTTTTTTTTATATTTTCTCTTTTTAATGTGTATATCCACTGAGTGTTGCTCACTTTTATTTTTGCTGTTTTTTTCACATCTTGCATCTATTTTAGTTTAGAAATAATCTGATTTAGGTGTATTCTTGTGTTTAGCCTTGATATTTAACCTTGCTTATATGATGATGGTTCTACTCATGCTACCTTCTGTTTTCAAATGCAGACCTTAAACTCCTTTTATTTTCTGATCTTTTGTAATTATTTTAATATTTCCACACTGTTTTGGTTTATATCCAAATGACCCCAAAATCTCATCTTCTCGCAGAGGTGTTGGATTCTGGGAGCTCATCACTGACTTGCTGTTGGAAGGTGGGAGCTTGTAAGAAGAGGAAGAGGTGGGTTCCTGGGATGTGGCCTGACCAGATAGCTGACTTTACAAATTTCAAATGGTTCTCAAAGTTCCTTTCATTAATCAGCACCACAGAGGTGGCTAACACTCTTAAAACAGTGAGAGAGTATTGCCAGGTGCAATCTCACTATGCTCCACATTAATTGTCAGGTATGCCATTAATACATGTTTGTTGAATCAGATTTTGTCCAAGAATGTCACATAAAGCCTCAAAATTCAGATATATAATAGGGATGAATTTATGCATGCATTCATATTTTGATTTGTTTACTTTTATAAATTTGAGCTAAGGTTTAGTGTCCAAATTAAAGGGATAATAACTTTGGGTACAATAAAGTGCCTGAAAAATAACCTCCTAATAAAATACAATGCAAGCTACCCCACAGTCATGTGGAGGTTATAATTATTAAAGCACTATTCTTTATCTGCATGTAAAATAAAAATTATTCTATATCACTCTTCTTAGCCAATGCTGTAAATAAAACATAGGTAAAAGGCTATTTAGGCAAACAATAAAAGCCTTGTTTTCATTTCTACCTCCTTCCAAATGCAAAATGAGCACTGCTTAAGGCTTTTTATTCAAGGTTGGATATTTTGGACAATTATGGGAATAATTAGGTTCAATAATCAAGTTTGAATGTCTTTTTAAAAAATTAATAATTTAATGCAATGAAAACATTTTGAGGCTAGCAAGCTTATTAAAGCTTTGCTTAGTCAACCATTCCTCCATTCTGCAGATGTGAAAATGTGTATTCAGAAGTTATTCAGATTAAAAATGAATAAGCCCCAGCGTATCTGTATCTTCCACTACCCCCTTAGTGGCTTAAATATGAGCTACTGACTGAATTTAGTTAATTTAGTACAGAGTAGTGAGTCATAAGCACTTCTTTTATTCTACATTATGTACATATACATACATTTTTAGACACTACTGATCATGTTCTGATAATATGACTATTTGTTGCTATTTGAAGTTTCAAACAATTACTGTCCACATCCATCTTCCATACCAGAACCAACATTATTTAATTAAAACTGTTTATTTTAGAGTCTTAAATGTAGATGTTTGCATCAATTTCTCTTTACCTCTTTTTATTATCGTATGCTGTTAATCAAATTTCTGGAGGCATCTTTGTACAGTGTCATTTAAATTTCAAAGTATGCACTCACACTGGTTTTACCCCAAATTTAAGAACCAGAAAATGAGATAATATTACAATTTTCTAGTGAGTTATTTCTTAATGTCTCATTTAGCTGTCTGACTCTGAGCTCCAGTGTGTTTGAAGCTAAAATGCTAACCTAGATACTTTCAGCCAAACTAGAATCCAGTGATTTATCAACTCACTTCATTTTAACATCTAGTCAGTGTAAGGATCTGGCTCTCTTGCCTCATACGCAGGGATTATGTCTGGATTCAGGGGAAGTTTAGCACCACTATCGAGGAACACAACCAGTCTGTGCTCATGCTGATAAAAACGTATCTGTCTTCTTTGGCAAGGACAACCCGAGGTAGTTGCTCCAGCACAGCTTTGCAGTCTATTCCTTTTGATTCAGTGCTATCTTAACTTCAGCTGGAGATAATCCCTTCAAGTCCTGCATGTCTCCTCTTGGACGCGGCTCGGGATCCCCATTCCAGCTCTACATGTAGGGCGACTGTGTCTCCTGCAGAGCCACACTGCACACCTCTCACTGCTCTTCTTTATGAGGCTGGCATTGCTTGTTTTCAGGCCATGGTTTCTTGCTGAGGCACAGAGGGAAACTTCCGTCTCTTCAGTCTCACCTTGTACACTCAGGGGTACATTGGTCAGCCTTTAAGATCCCTCTGCTTTGTCATTTCTTCTTCCTTTCCTGCCAATATGTAGCTAAAATCTGTTTCTACTTATTTTCACATTTACATTGAGAGCATTTGCATGGTTGCCTTTCTTCATAACCTCAGCAAGGAACAAGGTGCTCGTCTCTACTCTCAGTTCTCCTGCCTCTACCTGAAGAGCAACTCTGCCTGTCTTTCCTCTCCCCCTGCCCAGTACACTCATTCTGTTCTTGGCTAGAAACCCTGTGATTGAGAACAGGCTGTATCTAAACTGTTTTCCTATTTCCTTTGTCCAGGTCTAATGGCTTTTCAGTTTGTGTTGATTAAAAAAAAGAGCCAGGAGAGTTTAACCATTGTATTTTCTACCTCAGTCTTTCCTGAAACCTTGCACAAGATGTTCTACGGTTATAAATTTAGATGCTTGGATGGTCACTTCCTCTTCATTCCCCTCTGAAGAGGCAGCTATCAGGTGGCTCAAAGAGTGTGATCCTTACTAAAGGTGTGGAACGTAACGAATGGTGCTTTCATTTACCGGTTTAACCAAAATTATTGCATGATAGAGTATCCTGCAACTTCCAAATTGTTAGTCTCAAGAATACTCCTAAGACCGTAAAATAGATGCTACCGTAGTGGCTAAATGCTGACATGCTTCTTCTTTTTCAGAATGTGGTCTCCAGGACATGTTGAGGATGGAATTCCTAGCCATGTACCTTACAGTACCTTTGTCCCACCACAGACAATGGACGCAGAGAAAATGGACTTAGGCAGACACAGCTGGAGTCCTCTTTTGGGAACCTGAGATCCAAAAAATAAGAAAATAAAAAGATACACTGAAATATGCAAGCAGATCTGAGACTTTCTGATGCTGGTGTTGAAAACAGAATTTCCGGGCCGGGGATTTAGCTCAACGTCAAAAGCTCCTGCCTGGCAAGCGCAAGGTCGTGAGTTCGGTTCCCGGTACAGGAGAAAAACCAAAAAAAAAAAAAAAAAAAAAAAAAAGAAAACAGAATTTCCAAAAATTTCTGTCATTGGCTTACTCAGATACATTTCTGGCTAATTCTCTTTCCAGGATCTGTATCTAAATCTATTCACATAAAATATTAATTTGGCTCTGTTTAATCTCCATGTGCTGCATAACCTCATTCAAATTAGATTTCTCTCATGTATGACATGGTTAATTCTGGGTGGCAAACCATCAGCAGAAGTGAGCACTGTGACTTCAGTGCTGAGGCAGTTAAAATGCCCCATGTGACCCCTGTTCTCCATCCTAGCTGCAGCCACTTGGCTGTCATTGTAGACAAGGCAGTATCCTCAGATCTCTGAGTCACCCGTTGGGACAGCGCTGCCCCTGAGAATAGTCCACCACACAGTGGAGTTTGGACGTATGAGAGATGAACCTTGGATGTGTGAAATCCTTGACGCTACTTTATTTGAATTTTTTATTAATTAATTTTATTGGTGCATCTTTCATATATATATTGATCATATTCATCATAGCAGATTTGTACATATTCATAATATATCTTGCTTATTTAAATTTATTCTAAAAATAAAAGAAGGAAGACATATTAACAATCAGACATCCATTTACAAAATAGCATAAGAAAAATACAAGCAAAACTGGATTAACAATAGTTGTATTACCTATTGATATCTTCAAAGTAGTTTCTCAGGAAAACAAATAGAGACATGCAAGATTGATGAAATAAATAATTATTAACTGTTCCTTTCAGTAAAGCAATAGAAGTCAGTAGTACAACTATGTTCGCTATCCTGTATATACATACATACATAATTTCCCCTTCTTTCATTTTTCTTTTCCCTCATCCCAGTTGCTCTTTACTTTTGAACATCTGACTAGTGTAGGCACCTGAAAGAGTGAATAAAAATTAGGAGGTATGATAGACATGGTGAGACACTGTGAAACGAATGTTACTTAATTATCATATTCTGAGTAATCACAACCACGACTTATAAAAGTAATTTATATTCTAAATCAGAACTTTATGCCTCTCCGCTGTTCTGGACCCTGTACTTTTGGCAAAGGTTCTCTCCTTGACCAAACCCTAGCCAAGACCCTGGGAGCCTCAGAATGCTGTTTTTAATCTGGTCTCAACCTCGGCCAATAAAGACACAAACACGATTCTGACATAGCTTCTAACAGCTGCAGGCTGCGTCTTTAGGATGATCCATGCCCCTCTTGAAGTGGCTGTCTGAGAAAACCAAAGGTTTCAAAAAGTGTTCAGATGCTTTCCAGTCAACACGTAAATACAGAGTCCTTGCCCTGCAGCCTGAGAGGGTGGGCTCCTACCTTCTCAATAAGCTCCACTTCACAAGCACAGATGCGTTTCCCTTGGACCCATCCTGTCTCTGCTTTTTGTAATGTGTCATTTATTCTTCTGAGTCCCTGCTCCCTACCTTTCTCTACTGCTTGATTCTCTCGAGGAAATGCCCACTCTCCTCTATAAAAATCAAAGTCAAGTCCAGCTCACACAAGACTATTTTTTCTGATTGTAGTAACACATGGCAATGAAAATCTATCCTTACCACTTAAAGGAGTGCCTGGACTTGCCTTTGATGTTACCCCCTGGAATCACCTTTTTATCCCCCGCCTGTATCCTGACACCCATCATTCAAATAACCAGCTACACAGTAAGTGAAATTAGGTCATGGCTTACATCCTACTCATAAGACAGACTTTTTTCTGTCTCCTCTCCCCTTTACCATGAAATACCCTGTATTTCCTTAGAAACTGTCCTTTATTCCTATACTATTTTGTGTTCCCCCTTACTTCATATGTTGGAATGTAAACCCCATATGATAATGGGCCTGTCTTTTTTGAGGAATGATTAGGTCAAGAGGAGTGTAGGATTATTACCTTATAAAAGCTGTTTTAGAGGACTGCCTGGCCCTGCCACCTCTGTGGAGGAGAAAGGATTTATCTCTTTTCCTTTGTGCTTCTCCCACCACATAGAAACACAAAAAGGATGTCCTCACCAAATACCAATTCACTGGTTGCTGTAAGCTTAGATACTGCAGTCTCCATGAATCTAAGAAATAGATTTCTATTGTTTATAAATCAGCCAATCTAAAACATTTCATTACAGTGCCTGAAAAGTAAGAATAGATTTATTATTGTACTAGTTGCGCATTATGACCCTCTTCCCTTTCTGTGAATATCTCCACAATCCCTCCTCTATTAACTTCTTAATCACATAGGATGTTATCCTGAGAAACTAGTGCAGTGTGTGATGATTAACAAATATTTGTTAAATAAGGATAGCTAGTAGTAAATGAGACAATTTAAAACATCAAAACCAGGTAAATTAATTTTTGCTGAATGAATTTAAAATTTAGTATAATTAGTACTACACTAGGTTTTCAAACTTCTCTAAAATTGAGAAAAATTTAACTATTTGAAGGAACAGCATCTCAATGAGCCAATGGTGCTTCCAGATATAATTCCGAGATCTTTTAAAAAGTTAAATAAACTATTGCAAAATTCTGCTGCTGCACGTACACTGCCGTACTGAGGGTGGGAGGATGTTAAATAGTTTTACAAAGGAGACTCACGCTGTTTGCACTCTGTGAAAGAGCTTCTTTCATCTGATTCGGTTAGGAAATTACTCTTCCCCTTATATCACTTTAGGACATTGATCTCCTTTACTTAAACAATTATTGTGCAACTACCGTGATTGTAGATTTAGGAGGAACAGAAGGAAAAAAAAAAAAAAAAAACCTGTGGTTGAAGGTAAAGCAAGAGGTTCATTGATTGGTTTAGCACTAAGCAAAGAGAAAGAAGCCTTTCCAGGGGAATTAAGGGCAAGGAGCCAGTATTTTGTAGTGCACTGAATGGAAGTATCGACATCAAGGGAAAATGACAAAGACTATAAATAAAAGGTGGTTAGAGAAGAAGGTAGAGTACTGCTTTAGTACATTGTAGGCTGCTGATATTAGAGTAGCTTGGAGTTTTGAAAGATGCAGGGCATGAATGCTGAAGACATAAAAGATTGACACAATTGGAGAGAAAAATAAAACAGGTTTGAATGTAACATTCCTGTAGCAGAGTTCTCAGTAGTAGGAACAGCTAACCTTAAAGATTATTTTAAATATATATATTTATATATGTATGAGTTATATATATTATAGTATATTTATACATAATATAGTATATATAATGTATATATATATATATATATATGAGTTTTTAAGGGTGTTTAATTTAATAGTCTGTGTATATCTGGGTGCAAGTCTTCCTTCCTATACTGTGTGCTCACTTTATTTGATGTATCTTTATACATAGTTTTTTGTTTTGTTTTGTTTTGTTTTGGCTTTTTTTGGGGGGTTTTGGGTTTTGGGTTTTTTTTTCCAGTACCAGGAATCAAACTCATGACCTTGAACTTGCCATGCAGGTGCTGTGGTGCTGAGCTAAATCCCCAGCCCTGTATTTTTATAAATAGTATGACAATGTTTTTGATAGATCTTGACAGATAAATCCAAGACTATTTCTGCTAGATATATAATTGTGTATGAAATACATGTGCACATACATAAACGCATACAAATAGTATATATACATTATATAGATGTATTTATATAATGTTTTATAAAGATCCTAAGTGTGTATGTTATTTAACTCTATATAATATATGCCTGTATATGTATACACATATAAACATATGTAAAAGGCATGTATGTAAGCTAAACAATTTAAAATAATATTAAATATTATTATGTTATTGACATGTATTGGTCTGTAGATTCGATGCTGGATCTTAATTTTTTGTAGAGTATGATGGTTCAATAAATAAATTGAAAAAAATGTTTTTAAATAAAAAATGAAAAAAAAAACAAAAATGAATGGAATTGTTTCCTCTGTCATATAATGGCTAACATATTCATATCGCATTTTCTGTCCACCTGGTGTTTTCCATATGAGATGATTCTAAACCAGGTATTTTAATTATGTGTTGGATGCAGGCATATAATATCTAACACTTACTCATAAAAGCCTATGTGTAACTGGTAGAGAATCACATGACAAGCTCTCATGTAGATTCTTATATAATAAGAATATAGAGATAAACTATTAAAGCATTTAATGGAAATCTATTGTACTTAAGGTACAAACACATACCTTTTATGAATTTCAATCCTACAGTTTAAGTCTTTTAATATGAATCTATTGCTGTATAACCCCTGGTGCTTAAAGCATCAGATTTCTACTCAATCTCATCCTCCTTGTGTACTCTGGGCTACGGGCTCCTATTATGTATTTCAAGGATATCACTGTGTTTCAAGATCCTATGAAATGATAATCAAACTATGTGCTATGCACGTACCAATATGCCAAAATGAAACCCACTGTTCTATATAACTAATATGGACAAATAAAATTTTTAAAGGAATACCTGTATTTAACCCTTTCTGTATTCTTTTGTATACTTCACATTCATAACTCTGCCAAGAGGTTATGAATTCTATGAAAGTAAGTGTGAGAAGGTAAATTCCTTTTAATTTTGGATAACTAAAATGGTGACTGTTTCATTGGTTACTGTGTTTTCATTGCCGAGAACTATACCATCGGAAGAGAGACACTCTGGGTTATTCACCTCTTGTCTTTAAGGCCTTGAGGGTTATTTTAGACTCATTTATGCTATTTCATCTCTAGGGTTTTTTTTTAATTTGTTTTAAAAATAAAAGAAGGAAAACATATTAACAGACAGGCACCCACTTACAAAATAGCATAAGAAAAATACAAGCAAAACTGGACTACACAGAGTGATAGGAAATTAACAATAGATGTATTACGTATTGATATCTTCAAAGTAGTTTCTCAGGAAAACAGAGACATACAAGATTGATCAAAGAAGTAAACATTAATTGTTCCTTTCTGTAGAACATAGAAGACAGTAGTACAACTATGTTAGCTATCCTGTATATGCATACATGTATAATTTCCCCTTCTTTCCCTTCTCATTTCCCACACCCCAGTTGCCCTTTACTTTTGATCATTTTCCTTTCATTTCACAATGTCTATTATAACTCCTAGTTTTTATTCACCCTTTCAGGTTCTTAAAGTAGTGAGACAATACGTCTCACTGCTTATACATGCGTGTCTGATTTATTTCACTTATGAGTATGGTCTCTAGTTGTGACCATTTACCTATAAAAACCTCAAGTTTATCTTTCTTTACAGCTGAGTAATATTTCATTATATAAAAGTACCACAATTTTTTATCCAATCCTCACTAGATGGACATTTGGTTTGCTTCCACAATTTAGCAATTACAAATTGCACCGCTATAAACATGGGTGCACATATACCCCTGTGATATGATGCTTTCAGATCTTCAGGGAAAATACCCAGAAGGGGAATAGCTGGGTTGAATGGGACCTCTAGACCTAGTTTTCTGAGGAATCTCCAAACTGATTTCCGCAGTGGTTTCACCAAGTCTGCATTCCCACCAGCAGTGGAGAAGAGTTCCCATTTCTCCACAGCCTCACCAGCATTTGTTATTGGTTGATTTTTTAATGCTAGACATTCTTACTGGGGTAAGGTGGAATCTCAATGTTGTTCTAATTTGCATATCTCGAAAGACTCATCTCTCTCTCTGTCTCTGTCTCTCTCTCTCTGGTAAATTTCACTGTGTGCAGGAAAATTCTCCAGGCAGTGAGAAGCTGTAGGTTTTAACGTAATCTACACTGCCTTCAGATAAACTCCGTGGTTAAAATCAATGTCATCTTCCACATTTTGCATAAATCTTGAGTTTCACTAACTAGATGAAGTGAAAACTTACTCATGCATATACAGATGAATATATAGTTGAAATAAATCAAAACACCTTTCAAAACTGTATCCATGGTCAATCAAAATCCCTGCAGATAAATTAACTCGAATCACTGTTGCACTGACTTGATAGTGTCTTTGAACATTATCAAGTGTCTTACATGTATTTCTTGATTGAACATACTTGTTGTAATCTAATCTAAGAAAACAATTCAGGGTAATATTTAAATGTGTTTCACAAAGTAGCCCAAGTTAGTATGTGTAAGTTAGTGGGTGAAAATTCTGATTAACACTAAAGAATCACTTTATGGGTTTGCTCTTGAGAAGATTCTGTTTATCATGTGTCAATGCAAAATAAATTTTTTCACAGGATAATGTAGTTTTAGTGCAAAACACTCAACTTGTACTCAAGAATTTGATTTATTTTCCAGACTTCTAACTAATTGCACAGGTTTATAAATTTCAGCAGAAGCTTGGGGTGTCAATTGGTTTTTTTTTTTCCACTGGTAAAATGAAGTTGAATTAAAAATTTAAATCTATTTCCAACAGTCTTATCTCATGTCCGGAAATGTAGGTTTTGAAAAACTACATTTTCTCAGTTTCTGTAAGTCGTTAAACTCACTTTTTTATATATCAGGCTATTATTACTATGAGCTTTAAAGAGAGGGCCTGTAACTTAGGCTAACTTCTGTGGTAAGAAATACTGTGCTTGATAGATGCTCAAATAAACAAAATGAGTTCGCACAACTGAATTGTTTTATATTGATTTTTTTCCTTCAAATAGATTAAAATACATTTTATTTCTGCTTTATATATATTTCACTAGTTAAAGTTATCATTACAAAAGAATCCCGCTTTGTTATTCAAAAAGAAGAATTTGAAAAATTTGGTGTTAAGAAAGAAAATAAAATCTGATGAAATTAACAATGAAATAATAACTTTTAACATAATTTTAGTAAATCAGTACTCCTTTTTGTTGTTGATTGCATAAAAAAGATTCACACAGTAGGATATAATTTTGAAAGTGTTAAAATTTGCATTCATTAGAGTTGCAGTGGCTAATCAAGAAATTTCCAATTAAACACCACTTCAGCTTCATCAACTATGAGAACTGTCTACATGGCTAATGACAAAATTTAGGCTGCACCAAACTATTCTTGATCTGTTTTGATCTGAATATTTCCCTTACCATTTTGCTATCTACCTTTCAGGGTAGGATCAGTGGCTTTTATATTTTTAATAATTAGTAAAGCATCATGTATAAGAGCAACTAGAGAAATTATATTTTTGCAATTTAAATTATGCATATCCTTGTATTTGACAATAACAATTTTTACTGATGGAAATGAATGTTGAAAGTGATTTACCCAAACTTTTAAATTTCCTACATAAAATTTGAGACCTAAATAGATAAAATTACTTTTCACAAAAGGGGTGAGAATTGAAGTAGAACTTAGAACTCCTCAGTATCATGAAATTGTAAAATCATAATGCACTGGGTTTCAGTAATAGTCAGTGAGTCAGTAAATACGTTCTATGTACTTTATCCTAAGTACCAAAATAGTTGCCAAGACACTGTGTTTTCAGAGACAGAAAATGCAGTGAGCTTTGTAAAGAAGTGGTAAGATGCCAAGCAGGCCATCTGCCTTATGTTAGTCAGTGTTTAATTCTCTCAAGTCCTGACTTTTCTGACTCGTCTTAGAAGGAATTTTGTTGTTGTCGCTAATGAGCTATCTTAATTACTTATGTCTATATCTTAAATTGGTACACACATAAAATTTTAGAAGCATAAACTGTAGTCTATATGAGATTTAATTAATGACAACATTATGAAACAGGCAAAATTATATCAAGTTAGCCCTTTATGAATATCCCTGTCTTCCTTTTGATGCAACTTTCACACGGCTAGAGACTGCTAGAGACTTCCAAACGCCTCTTCCTCCATGAGAAGGATTGTCGAGGGAAAAGATAATCTGTATTAGGAGTGTTGAGTACACACGATGGCCAGATGCATGCACTCTACAATAAAAATGACCTGGTCGAACCTTGGCGCTCCACTTAGTATGGGCTTTGCTCGATCACCCATCCTATTTAGGCCCCCCTTTGTCTTTAGTCAGTCATCCATCTAATTAGGCCTCATTTTTAGTTTTTATGCTTCAGGTTTCCCCTATGGCTACTGTAAATGAATTACATTAATTTGTGCAAAGTCTTTAGCGTATACTTATCAGTAGTTAGTGACCTATCAAAATAAACTTGTATTTAGACCTGATTTTCTAAGCATGCTTCCCGATTTTAAATGGCAAAATTGTGTAAATGTTTATCAAATCATTCTAAGTTTAATATGCTCTTTTTAAAAATATTATCTTCCAATATTTCACTACTAAAGCTTTCTCCTTCTTCAGTCGTGGTAATATTTACTGTTCATTGATCATAGCAATATAATTTCAAAATTTCCCATATGTATGATAAGAGCTTCTGAATATGTCATTTAATAAGAACAACGAGAACATGGGGAAATTTTCAAATAAACCTGTTCAGAACTCTGTAAATTAATTTCAACAACCAAAAGTACTGATTTAAGAAAAATATGGTTAAATCTTGGTAAGCTTAGATTTTTGGTTTGCCCTAATTTCATTCTTTTCTCACTAGCTTCATGGTAATACTGAAAACTAAGATGCTCATAAATACAGTAACTGTAAGAAAGTGCACCTGGATAGAATGGATGGGTTTGGAGTTCCCCAGAAGCCCAACACTCAAAATTCTCAGCATTTGGCTTGAAAGTCTGATAAAAATTTCAATTCTTAGATCATGTTATTTAACCTGTATGCAAACAACTATCCTCTGGGAGTTGAACAAAAGCAACCATCAATCAATTAATATTATGGTGTTGGAGATGACAAAGCAAATATAACAACTGACAAAGACACTGTCCAAAAAAGTTAACAGACAAAATCTGGGCGTGGGACATATATAGGATGATGTTTAAGCCTCTGAAATATTACTAGGCATCTATTAGGCCATACATATGTGCAATACTTCAAGGCTAGGAATGACCTGTGATCACTTTGTCTTCAGGGTCACTTTATCTTGAGATACAGAACAAATTGAAACTTACCAAGCATGAAGACTTGTCTCAACTCATATGTGTAGAGTTACCCAGCCAACCGGGAGTCTTACTGTTTCAAAGCACTTAAAACATGTCCAATCTTTTCATGTTTACTAGTTTAACTAAGCAGAAACTTCAGTTGTTAAGACAAAGAATATACACTTTCAGGATTATCCAATAAATTCACATCATAAAGGAAAAAGTGACAAAAGTTAGCACAATTCACAAGAAAAAATCCTGTGAAAAAGATATGGGAATTTGATTATATAGGCCCTTATTATATAGCTTTAAATTATGACTTCTAAGCAACAAAAACATTATCCCAAAAAGAAAAAAGATTGTCTTATGCATATAGAAGAAAATGGTTGATAGACTATTCCTGAAGAATCCCAAATGTTGAATGAAATAATAAATACATTAGCTTTCAAATATATATATATATATATATATATATATATATATATAAAATCCATATCTCATACATGATTGATGTGTGTATATTTCAGGCAAGATAATTAAAATATAAATGAATATCATTACAGAAGAGGATGTATAAAAAGAGCCAAATAAAAATTTGAGAACTAGAAAGTATAATAACTGAAATAAAAACATAATGACTAGAGGTCTGAAAAACAGGTAAGTTTAAAGCATTCAGTTTGATGCTAAAAATAAAAATAAAAGGCTGAAAGTGCCTTAAAGGCATGTGATATGCCCACCATAAAGCATATAAACTTACATATAATGTGAATCAGAGAGGGAAAGGGAAGAGAAAAGAGATGGAATAGAGAGAAAAGAGGTGGAATATTTGAGAAAATAATGACCTCCCAAGGGTGATGGAAAACTTAACTGGTTCATCCAAAAGGATCAGTAAATTGACATAGTATCATTTTGAGATCCACACCTTGATGCATCAGAGTAAAACTTGTTGAAATTCAATGACTGAGAGTGAATAATGAAGTTATGCATACAATAGTATTCCATCTTAACCTAAATGAGATTTCTCACAAGATTACCAGCTAGTTTCTTTTTTTTTTTTCTTTTGTTTTTTTTCCAGTACCAGGAATCAAACTCATGAGGCTGCGCTTTCCAGGCAGGTGCTGTATGGCTGAGTTAAATCCCCAGCCCCTCTACCAGCTAATTTCTTATCAAATTCCATGGATTCATAAATATTGAAAGAAGAAAAATACCAATCATTCATTGCATAACTAGCAAAATGATCCTTCAGAATTGATACATTATGTTATTTCCTGCTATACAAAAACTAAGAGACTACATGACAACCAGTTTAAAAGATTCTTCAGCTAGGCATAATGGCACATGCCTATAAATCTAACACGAGGGAGGCTGAGGCAGGAGAATCACCATGAGTTTCTGGCCAGCCTGGGCTACATAAACAAGTTTAAGGCCAGCCTGCACTACATAGTGAGACCCTGTCTAAAAAAAGAAAAGAAAAGAAGAGAAGAGAAAAGAAATGAAAAGAAAAGAAAACATTCTTCAGATTCTTTAGACTTGTGGAATAAAAACATAACTCAATCTGTACTCATGAAAGGAGAAGCCAACATGACTTCATCACCTCTTAAAGGCTTTGTTCTTAATACTATCATTAAGTTTCACCGCCAGACTTTCAGGGACAATACACAACACACACAGTTCTAGCAAGACTACAAAATTCTTTCTCTCATCACACAGCTTACTACCAAATTCTAAATATCACACCAACAATAGTTTTTAGTGACCACATTATATACAGCTATCAGAAAAAGAATTACAGCCAGGCATGCTGGCATACTCCTGTAATCCCAGCACTCCTGAGGCTGAGGCAGGAGGACTGTTGTGAGTTCAAGGTCAGCCTTGTCTACACAGTGAGCTCAAGGCCAGCCTTAACTGCATAGAAAAACTCTGTCTCAAAAACACACAAAAAAAGAAAAAAAATTACAAAGGTATATCAAAATACAAACAAAAACAGGTTAAAGAGAGTAAATATACAAGGCAGGCATGAGAGTTATTCCAATTATATTAAGATAGTGGGTGAATTCTTCATAAGACATAATTCTTTTTCAATTCTACATTTTTAGTTTAAAGAGAGAAGAACAAAAACAAAATAACACAAACAAAGACACAAACAAAACAACAAAACAACTATAAAAATGATACAGAATTTCAAGATGAGATGATAGGAAATCAACAATGGTTGTAAGACATAATTCTTAATGTATATGGATTTAACATAAGATCAATAAGCAGCAAATTATGGAAGATAAAAGGTATGAAAAAAAATAAGAAGTGTCATGTCCAGATACCAGCTCCCCACAATGAATGGTGTTATTATATATCTCACATATGTTCTAATAAAAAACACAAAAAATAATAGAAAAGGAGACTTCCACTTTGCTCAGACTCATGGAAAATTCAACAATTTAGACCATTAAACAGCCAGGCATGGTGACACACTCCTGTAAACCCAGCACTCTGAAGGTTGAGGCAGAAGGATCATTGTGAGCTCAAGGCCAGCCTGAACTGCATAGTGAGGTCCTGCCATAAAAAGGAAAAAAAAAAAAAGATAGACCATAAATAGATCATAAAACACAAATTTAAAAAGTTATACATTAACAATCAGTTTTAGCACATGAAAGTGGAATTAGATTAGATATCCGTGATAACCAGGTTTGAAAAATCCCCGAATACAAGTAGTTCCTGCTTCTAAAGAACACACATTAAAGATAAAAAAAAAAGAAATTTTTAAAACTTTTTAAATGAATGAATTAATAACAAAGTTTATCAAAATGTGTGAGATGATGAGTAACTTGGAGAGGAATTTGTAACACTACAGGCATGTTAGAAAAAGCAAAAATAAATCTAAAGTGGATAAACTAAATTTTCCCTTCAGGAGATTAGAAAAATAAGTAAAATGAAGTCCAGAGTAAGAAAAAATTAGATATGATAAAAATTAAATAAATTAAATTGAAGAAAATCAATGAAGCCAAGGAAGCAGGCCAATTTGTTGAGATTTTTAAAACTGCATGCTACTCACTAAGAATCAAAGAAAAAAGACACAAATTACTAATACCAGAAGGCAATGGATCAATGTCACAGATCCCATGTTATTAGAAAGATAAAGGAATGCCATGAGCATTTCTCTGTCCACAAATGTGGAAACCTAATTAAAATGGATCAAATCCTTAAAAAGCGCATTTGCCAAAACTGCTCTAAGAACAATCTGAGTAGGCCTACATCTACTACAGCTACTGAAGGAACAATTAATAAACATCTAAACCGGAAATTACCAAGCCCAAATGTAGAATCTCAGCTTGTGTTTTTTTTTTATTTTAAAGAGATTGAAAAATAATAAAAAAATTAGAAAGGATACAGAATTTCACTAAACAAGACTATAGCAATTCAACAATGGTTGTTATATTGCTTACTACATATTTAAATTAGTTGTTCAGCTTGCCAGATTTAAGTATGCAAAATTGGTCAAAAAAGATGAAGAAAAATATATGACCGTTAACTGTTCCTTTCAATCGAAAAGTAGGAATCAGCAGTGTAATTATCCCGGCTATCCTGTCTATGTAGATATGTATTTTTTCCTTCCTTTATTTACTTCTTTCAGATGACAGGTAGTGTTGAACAGTTTTTCATGTATTTATTTACCATTTGTACTTCTTCTTCCAAGAGGTTTTGTTCATCCCAGAGGCCCATTTTTGGAGTGAGTCTTTAAATCTGGGGGGTCTGACCTTATCAGTTCTTTCTATGTTGAAGATATTAGTCCTTTGTTTGAGAAACAACTGGATAAAACTTTTTCCCACTGTGGGTTATCTTTTCACTGGATTGGAGTTTTATTCTGGTGTACAAAGTCTTTTTAATAAGCTAAGATTCCCATTGTTGATTCTTTGTAATATTTCCTGTGCAGTCAGGATTTTGTTCATGGAATATTTGCCTACATCTATGTCTTCCAGAGTTCTACCTATTCTATCTTCTAGCAGATTTAGTGTTTTGTTTTAATATTTAGATCTTTCTTAAAAAGAGAAAAAAAAAAACAACAACAAAGATAAAACACAAAAACAATAAAAATGTTAAAAGATTTCAAAATAAGATGAAAGGAATTAACAATGGCACTTGTTTTACATACTGTTATTTTCTACAAAGTTCCTCAGATAATCAGATGTAAAAATGCAAGATTGATCAAACAATTAAAGGGAAGAAAAAGCATTAGAAATGATCACAGAACTTCACTAAACAAGGAGATAGGAATTCAACCATGGTTGTTATATTGCATATTGTTGTCCTTCAATTAGTTGTTCATATTACCAGATATCAGCAGTGCTACTCAGCTATAATAAAGATAAACAAGGCTTTTATAGGTAAATTGATGCACCTGAAGACCATACTCATAAGTGAAATAAATCAGATTCACATGTGCAAATACCATATTGTCTCTGTAGTGCTAGGACCTGAAAGAGTAAATAAAATCCAAAAGGTACAATACATATTGTGCAAGGGAAATAAATTGCTCAAAGTGAAGGAACAACTGGGATGAGGGAAAGGACATAAGCAGAAAGAAGGAAGGGGAAAAATATATATGTATATACAAGGATAGCTTTAATAATTGTACTGCTGATGTCTATTGGCTTATTGAAAGAACAGATAATGCTCAAATTACTTTTGTTAATATTTAAATCTTTCATCCATTTTGACTTTACTTTAGTGCACCATGAGAAGCATGGGTCTAGTTTTAACGGGACCCATGTGGAAGTCCTATCTTCAATACATGGAAAGCCATATTTTCCAAAACTATTTGTTCTAGAGTCTTTCTTTCAGTGAATGCATTTGGTCCCTTGGTCAAATATCAGATGGCCCAATGCTTTTGTACTTGTGTCTGCATTTTCTAATCTGTTCCACTCTTCCTTAGATCTATTTTTTCCCCCAGTAACATGCTGTTTTTATCACAGTAGCTCTCTACTATAATTTCAAGCCAGGGATTGTGATGCCTGCTATCTCCTCTTTGTTGCCCAGAACTGTTTTTGCTGTTTTAGGTATCTACATAGATAACCTCGGAAACTCACCAAATGACTTCTAGATTTAATGACAAAATTCAGTGGTGTTGCTGGATACAAACACTCAAAAATCAATAGTAATCCCATATACATTCCAAACTTACTGAGAGAGATACTAGGGAGACAAGATGCTTCACAACAGCATCAAAAAAATGAAGCACTTAGGAATTAATTTAACAAAGGAAGCAAAAGATCTTTACATTACTACAAACTGTAGTACTTTGAAACAAATGGAAGAGGTTATCAGAAAATAGATCAAAGAAATTCCTTGCTCTTGGGCAGGAAGAACCAATATAGTAAAAATGGCCATACTCCCAAAATTGTTATGTAGATATAATGAAATCCAAATCAAAATATCATTATCACACCTCACATAACTAGAGAAAGTAGTCTTAAAATAACAGAACTTTTATATCTTATATATAACAAACATATCACTGGGAAATTTCTTCTCTAGGAAATTTTTGATGTCAGATTCAGCCATTATTGAAGTATAAGAATATTGACCAATTTTCTTGACCTCATGATATAGTAAAAGTCGAAAGATGATAATTGGAAATTTGTCTATTAGTTATCCAAAATGACAACATGAGGTATTATTTTTTCTTGAGTACAAAATTAGGAAAGCTGTCAAAAATACTGATATAGCCAGCAATCACTGCACTATTTTTCACTTATTGCATCCATAATAAAATATTAATTAGAATTCAAAAAAGAGTGTTTGGAGACTTTTTAAGAATCTGACAATATTATTCTGGGTATTATTCATAATGAGTAATTCAACAACAAATTTAAAAAAGAATGAAAAAAATTTAGGTCATATTTATTATCCTTTAGGGAAAAGTACAAAAATTGACCTCTTGTAAGATTATACATGTTAATTTATATATGGACAATAATATAAGATGTTTTATACTTTATTTGTGAGCTTTTAGTCCCATTTGAATAATTCTTCCTTTATCATGCAGTGTATTGTTTATGCCCATGCCTGAAGGTAACATTAAATTCAATTATGATGTAGAAAAAAAATAAAATGCTCATTTCTGTCAAACTTTGAAAATAGATACTAGTGTATTACAATTTCTTTATCTTACCAATAACCTAAGGAGCTCACAAACTTTCAGCCCCTTGAAACTGAATAATTAAAAATTTAGTCTCCTCAACTTTAGGATGATAAAAATTATTGAATCATATGGGCAAAATTATTTGCTTTCTTTTTTTTTTTTTTTCCGGTACCGGGAACCGAACTCACGACCTTGCGCTTGCCAGGCAGGCGCTTTGCCGCTGAGCTAAATCCCCAGCCCCAAAATTATTTGCTTTCTAAAAATACAGGACAACATTTTTTAAAGACCTGTCTTTTCTAGATCAACAAAATTTCTTGAAAGTAATTAAAATAGACAATAAGTGTATTAATTAGCATTCCATTACTATAATAAAATAGTCTAAAAAACTGATTGATTAACTGTGCCAATTTGAAAAGTTTGTAATGATTGATTAACTGTGCCAATTTGAAAAGTTTAGCTAAGAGAAGCTTAACTAAAATGTCCAGCAGTTCTACACCATAGGGTGTAGAAGACCCAGCCTAGGGTGGTTCATGGCCTGTTTGGTGTGAAGGGGAAATGAGGAAGCGTGGATCTGCTCCTGTCCTGATGAGGAGCACCAGTCTTTGCCTTTAGCTTGGATGTCAGCACAGGCTTTTCAGTTTCCATCACAGACTCTTCAGCTACCAACGTAGACTCTTCAGCCACCACCATAGACTCTTCAGCCTTCTAGTGCAGAATTTGACAGCTTCCTCAGCCCTCCATCACAGACCCATTGGCCTCGTGATACGGATTTGCATGGAGCACTGCAGTGAGCTCCAGACCTCGGACTGAATCCTTCACCCTCCAGCATGCAGACACCCTCTGCACTCTTCCTCATCTAACTCTGTAGGCGGCCATTGCAAGCCCATCTTGTAATTTCTTATGCCTTTGCATATCTTGTGTTGTATCGACTTCTGTAGTAAAATGCTGACTGATAGAATAATGAAGATAAAAACAGGAGAGTTTTACTTTGACTCACAGTTCTGAAGATTTTTAGGCTTGGTGTCCTGCTGTTTGAGGGCCTGCAGCAAGGCACGACAGGCATGAGTGGTAGAAGTCTATTGACTGGAAGACTTCCAGTGGTAGAAGTCTATTGACTTCCTGGAAGACAGGAAGAAACTGTTACTCATAGTCCCTTTCCAGGGAACATCCCTGAAGATCTAAAACTTTGCACTGGATCCCACCTCTTTCAAAGTTTCACCAGTTTTCCAATAGCATCACAGAGAACCAAACTTTTAACACATAGTATTTTGGGGCATATTTATAACATAATGATAAGAAAACTGAGATAACTACTCTTCAGTTATGAAATATTCTCCCACAAAAACCCACACTCTTTTGAAATTGATAGTTACTATTTTGAAAAGAATTATTTTCTCATTTATTTTCTTCTAAATACAATTATTGACTGACCCAATGAATGTTAATAAACACATACATTACCCCAGGCTCTTTGCATTGACTGAGAAGGTACATGTTAAGTATGGATATGTAGCTCTCGGCAATGTCTTTAGAATGAATTCCTAATATGTATATGTAAAGAATTTATGTCTCCTAATTGGAACTACTAATTTCAAAAAACTTTTTTGTCATATTTCCCCAAAAATTGCTCCCCTTTGGGTTAGTTATCACTTTAGTCTCCTACACTACAGAATAAAACTTTGTATTATTGACTTCAGCTTTTGCATATCACACATTCAGTGTAGAAGTTGACACTGTCCAATCTACTTTCAGATTATGTCTATAAAAGTGAAGCGCTGGTATTTACAGTTTTCACTTGAAACATAGAGAAGGACTGAAGGATGCATGTAAAGATGGACAGACAAGTAGATGTGTAATGCAGCAAATGGAACAAAATGTTGACTTTAAAATCTGGATGGTGGTATATGTATGTTTTATGTATGACTCTATTTTATGTGTTGAGCATTTTGTGTAAAATATGGAGGAATAATCATTGGCATAAAATCATTTTTCAAAAGTTGTGAAGGGCTAAATGTCCTCTTGATAATATACATTTTGAAAAAATATAATTTAAAAACTATTTGAGTACACTAAGAAGCCACCAAATTAGGTGTAAACTAGGAGGTATAAAACACCTGAAAATAATCACACAATGACTCTGACTGTGTTAGGCTAATATTCAAATGACTTTTACGCTTTAAATATAAAATACAGGTGTAAAACTAAGATCCAATATTATGTGTTCATTCTGTATCTGATACTGTAAGAAACTCAAATGGCCTAATTATAAGTTGCCTCCCTAAGTTTACTTCAGCATATAAGGCTTGGTAGCTAAAATAGGACCCTTATTAATGGGAACAACACAGTTCCTGTCATTGCTGAGTAACAAGTTTCAGTTCACACCCAATCTGCAAAATTTGTAATCTTGTTCTCTAAAATTATTAAAGTTTTGTTTACAATAATCCCATATGCTCAACCCCAGGATAATAGATAAACAAATATGTTATATTTATGAAACCAACACTTCTCTGAAGTTAAAGGGACCCACTATTCTCCACAATGATCAGGAAGACGCTCACAAATAACAGTATTACAGAAGTCAAATAGAAGGGATTACATAGAGCACAATCTTCTCTATATAAAGTTCAGTGATATACAATACTAATCAATGGTGGTAGACCACAGTGACTTTCCATGTTGAAGAAAGGCAGTAGTGGTTACTGAAAGAACACTCTGGTGAGAGAAATTTTATGTATCTCGATGAAGAAATTACATGACTTCAGACATTTACCACACTCATTGAACTGTGAAGAAAATATCTGTGAACAAAATCTGTGCATGTTTATGGATATATTATACCTCAATAGTAAAATGTTTTGGAAAAAAGTATATGGCCATAAGCTATCCTCTACTGAACATTTCTGCAATCATCACATCTCATCTAAATAGAATTGCATTGATTTTTTAACTGATATTTCTCCTTGTATCCTAGTGGCAGCCCTAGTGCTACCCATAATGCTTGGCTCAGTCAATATCAATTAATGCAAAACTAACTAATGCTTCCATAACATGCCATTTGGATAAATTTTAATTGTGTTCTCCAAAGTGCACATATACATGACACACTTAGAAATTTAAATTGATTCCAAAGTTTCTAACATCATTCACCAGTGCCAAAACAGAAGGTATTGCATTAGTATATCTCCCTTATTTATTTTTACTTTGACCATGATCTATTCGCTTTAACATTTTAAACACATATATCAAATGCACAATAACTACTATTACTGTGTGATATGTATGCACACACACACATGTATGTCCAAACATCTGTAAGAATGTGCATACCTCTGATAGGCTGACTAAAATATGTGTATTATTTTATTTTTCATGTATTTCTTTGTATCATGATTTTTTACAATGCTTATACATTTGAAACAATTATTTTATTTCATATTCAATAAAAGACATATTTAAAAATATATTGTTTGCATGATTATTAAATTACTACAATTTTTAAAATATTCATGGCTTTCCCATTGAACTACATTTTCAACATATTCTTGAATTTTCTTTAAAATTTTGAGACAGGATTTTGTAAAATCATCAAATAGATGGTATCACATGTGTTATATTATTAACTTTTGAGAACAATTTTTTTTATTTTAAAGAGAATAAAAAATATCAAAGTAACAACATAGAAAAAACAAAAAACGCAATAACAATAAAAATGATACAGGGTTTCAAAACAAAATGACAGGAATTAGCAGTGGTTATTATGTTATATATTGTTATCATCAATCAATTTGCTTACATTACCAGATGTAAGAATGTGAGGTTAATCAACTCATTAAAGGGAATAAAAAATAAAAAATAAATTAGAAATGATACAAAGCTTCACAAACAAAATGATAGGAATTCAATAATGGTTGTTATATCACATGATGTTGTCTTCAGATTAGTTGTTTAGATCACCAGATATAAGCATGTAAAACTGGTCAGAAAGAAAGAAAAATGAAGCATTAACTATTCCTTTCAATAAACCATTAGATATCAGCAGTACAGTAATCCCAGCTCTGTATATATAATTTTTTCACCCTTGCTTCTTTCTTTTCTTTTCTCTTTCCCTCATCATAGCTGTTGCTTCCTTTGAATAATTTCTTTACCTCGCATAATATCTATTGTACATTTTGGTTTCATATACTTTCTCAGATTGAGGTGCAACATAGGATTGTTTATTTGTGCTAGTTCTGTTTTCCTGATGTGGGAATTCACAACTCTAAATTTTACTGTTAGCATTGCTTTCATTGCATATCACAGGTTCTTATAAGTTGTATCTACATATTTATTTGATTGTAAATATTGTTTCATTTCTTCCTTAATTTAATCTGTGACTCATTCATTGTGCAGGAGAGTGTTTTTTAAATTTCTATGTGTTTCTGGAGTTTTTGTGATTTTTTCTGGCATTAATTTCCAATTTGATTGCATTATGGTCAAATAGTTTGCTTGGGATAATTTCAATTCCTTTGCATTTATTTAAGCATGTTCTGTGTACTCATATGCAATTTATTTTAGAGAACATCCATATGCAGCTGAAAAGAATGTGTATTCTGATGCTGGGTGGAACACTCTGTAAAGGTCTATTAAGTTCATTTGTTCACACATTTGGTTTAGTTCTGTTATTTCTTTGCTGATTTTTTTGTCTAGTTGATCTGTCTCTTTGTAACAATGAGTTATTAAATTGCCCTGTTATGATTGTTGTACCACTTATTTGATTTTTCACATCTGTTAAAATTTCCTTTATAAAGTTGGGTGCTTTTGTATTTGCTTCTTAGATATTTACAGTTGTTATCTCTTCCTCTTTCAATTTTCCCCTAAAAAGGATGTGACTTATCTCTTATCTCTTTTGATTGTTCTTAGTTTGAAGTTCATACTGTCTGCAAACAGAATAGCTATCCCTGCTTTTTTCTGGGTTCCTGTTTCTTGGAATATTGTTGTCGTCCTTTGACTTTCAGTCTATGTATTTCCTTTTCAGTTAAATGTGTTTCTTGTATACAGCATATTATTGAATTTTATTTCTTGATCCACTTCACTAGTCTGCTTCTTTTGATTGGTGAATTGAGATCATATATATTGATGGTTATAACTGATATGTATTGGCTTATCTTTGTCCTGTTATTTTTCAGCTGCTTGTTCCTCCATTTTCCCTTGCTTAATTGCTTGCTCTGCCTAGTGGTTCCTTTCTATTATTGTACTTGAAATTGTGGTCAATTTTTTCTCTAGAATATCTTTCTGCTCTCTTTGTAGGGTTGATTTAGTGCTCATGAATTTTTTCAGTTGCTCTTTATCTTATAAATATTTTATTTTTCCATTAATTTTGAAGGATAGTTTTGCAGGGTACATCAATCTGGGTTGAAAGTTGTTTTCTTTCATGATCTGAAATACTCATTCCAAGCTCTTCTTGACATAATAATTTGTGTTGAGAAATCTACCATGATTCTAATGGGCATTCTTTTATAGGTGATATGCTTTTTTTCTCCAACAGCTTTTGATATTCTCATGGTTTGGTTCTGGATGTCCTCTCAAAGCCTTGTACTGGCATGGGCAGTCTTCTACAGTTTATGATTGATTTATGGTTGTGAGTGCTACACCTGCCCTGGGGTGGATAGTTTGCAAATGTAAGGGAGACAGAGACTGCTTGCTGCTGCTTCTTCCTTTTGTTCTTGCTTGCTTTTTTGCTATCTTCTGCTGAAATGAATGGTTGCCCTCTGCCACACGCCATGCTGCCTTGTAGCCAGCAGAGGATGGACTGAAACCTCCACAGACTGTGAGCTAAATAAACCTTTCTTTCTTTAATTTTGGATGTTGGGTATTTTGTCTAAGCAGTGAGAGAAAAGTAACCAAGACAAATATTCTGTTCTTTTGCTGAATTTCTGGAATTTTAATTAGTATATATCTGTGTGTAGATTTATTTTGGTCATGGCTAATTGGAGTTCTATATGCCTCACTTATTTATATGTCAGATTCTTTTTCCCTGCTTGGGAAATTTTCTGCTATGACTTCTGCAAATAATCGTTTAATGTGATTTATGTTGATACATGCTGTTTCACTGACAACTATTAATTTTACATTTTTTTTCTTTGCATCATTTTGCAGCTGATGAATTGTTATTTCCTGGTTCCTTGTTATTTTTAAGAGCTCCTTCCTTCAAGGATCATTAACAACACTGTGGTCTTCAACATCTGAAAGTCTATCTTCAGCTTCGTTCAAATGGTTTCACCAGCTTTCAATGGAATTTGTAATTTCCTGGATAGCTGTTTGTGTCTGTTTCATGCACTCTAATTCTTTCCTATCTTATTCATTCAAGGTTTTCATCATTTCTCTATTCTCCTCTTTTTATCTATGTCTTCTTCAGAAGAGCTGAGTAATTCTTTTGTTATTGTTGTCATGTCTTTTTTTACTTGAAAGATTATTTCTGTTCTGATGATAGAGCTGTTTCTTTACTTTAGTTCCTGTTATTTCAGTAATTTCAGGTGTATGCCTTCAAGCTGTTCTGTGTAGATGCTTCCTGGACTTGTTTGGGGTAGGTGGAGGTCTGAGATTGCATTTTGCTCCTTCATTTTCTCATCTTTGGAGATCTGGAGTTTTCTTGGAGCTCAGCCTCACTCTTGCAATGGTGTGGGAGTGGTGGAGTAGGAAGCTAAATGTCCCCAGGGCTCAGCATGGCTCCCATGAGAGTGTGTTGTGTTGGGGTGCAGTTGCTGATGCTTCTGAAGCTTCCTGGGGCTCTGTTTGCTCCCATACTTGTTGGAGAGGAGTGAGAGTATGGTCACTGAGGATCCTGAAGCTGTCTGGTGCTCAGCTTGGCCCCCATGAGTGTGTGTGGAGGTGGATTGTGGTCACCAAGGCTCCTGAATGTGTCTAGACCCAGTCCAGTTTCTGCACCAGTTGGGGAGGGCTTAGGGCATTGTTACCAAGGCTGATGTAGCTGGCTAGGTCTCACTCTGGCCCCCACGCCAGTGGGGAAGGGGAGGAATTGGCTCACCACGGTTCCCAAAGCTATCTGGGGTTCAGTTCAGTTTCTGCAAAGGTACAGGCATTGGGATGGGGCATGGCCACCAAGGCTCCCAAAGCTGTCCAGGGCACAGCCTGGTTCCCAGGCTGATGGTCAAGCAATAATTTTTTAGCAGCAAAATAAATTAATGTAATCAGAAAATGTACTTTAAGGATGAATGCTTCTAGTTGTAACCATTTATCTATAAAAGCCTCGAGTTTATCTTTCTTTATAGCTGAGTAATATTCCATTATATAAAAATGCCACAACTTTTTTAGCCATTCTTCAGTTGAGGAGCATTTGGGTTGCTTTCATGACTTAGCTATTACAAATTGTGCAAATCATAACTGTATGTGTAAACACTGTATTGTCTCACTAGTATAAGAACTTGAAGGAGTAAATAAAATAAAGCTACAATGGATATTGCAAAAGGGAAAGAAACTGCTACAAAGGAAAGAACAACTGAGATGAGAGAAAAGAGAAAAGAAAGAAAGAAGTGGAAAAATATGTATGCACAGGATAGCTAAAATAGTTGTACTACTGATTTCTATTGCTTTATTGAAAGGAACAGTTATTGTTTAATTGTTTGATCAATCTTACTTGTCTATATTTGTTTATTTGAGTAACCAATATGAAGATAACAATGTGTAATATGATAACTATTTTTAATATCCTATCACACTGTCTGAAATTATGTTCTGATTTTATTGTTGTTTTGTTTATGTCTATGTGTTTGTTAATATGTTTTTATTCTTTTATCTTGAAAATAAAAAGAATGAATGCTTCCTAGTTTAAATTAAATAAAAGTGGAACACCTTATAATCCCTATATCAAAGCATATGCCTATGTACTTTTTGTGCAATCCCTATTTAAGATTAATATTTTTGCATTATGTTTCAGTTCAGGGACAAAAATGACAAGCACAGTCCATAAAGAATCCCAAATATGTGTTTAGGTGGAAATATAATCAAAGATTAACCCAAAATCTTATGGAGAAAAATTGTCATCATGATTTTTCATTATATTTAAGTCTTGACGTTTAAATACTTGGAAGAATAATCGCTAAGTGTTCAAAGATAAGTACTTGTAGGGCACTTCAGCTTTTTATATACATGTAAGAGGTATGAGTGAAAAATGTGGTAAATGTTTAAATTTTAAAAATTATTACACTAAAAGACATATAGTTATTAATTCCGTAAATATACTTCCCTTGCTGCACATACATTTATCCCATCCTTCTTGCCACGTTCTGAAGAAATTCTGGCTGTCCTTTATCATGAGCATGTTTAATTGCACTGTCATGGCTACCCAGATGTCCTGAATTGACTTAAAATGTTTATTTTGCTGGTCATTTTGACTTTAGGGAAAAGCCAGATATCACAAGGTACCAGATTCAGTGAACAAGGTACATGAGGACACATGTTAATGTTTTTCAAGAATGCCTTTGTGTTAGGGGGCGCTCAGCAGCAGAATTCTCCATATTTTAGTTATGCTTCGCTAAGACACCAAAAAGGACTTTCAGAATTGTTCTAGAATGTGGGAAAAGGATAGGAGGATAAGCGTGCTCGACCTAAGGAAGTATTTTGAGGGAGATTAACAGCAATGTGTCTTTTACTACAATAATTTTTCAATCATACATTATATTTTTCTCAACCTTTGTAGTTGCACGACTACTTAAATTGTATTATTTTATCCCCTGAGAGCTCAGGTGGATGTTATAATGGTAGTAGGCTTCTCCTTACTTGCCCAGTGTGTATTTAAGAACTGATAAAAATAGAACTGATGATGCGCTCACCAACGGTAAAACAAATCTGAACTCTAACCTGGTTTTTGCCACCACTATTGGAGTTTGAGGACACTAATACAAACATAGAATATTTATTTAACTAGGAAAAGCAGAAAGAAAGTGAGAAAAAAAAGAACATTATTCATATCAGCTGTGACCACCGTGTTAGAATAAATGATTTGAGGGACTATTTTCCCATGTAATCTCATTTCACAAGAGAATATGTGTGACTATTGCATCATTTACAATATACAAAGCCACATGGAATAATACTTGAATGTATAAAGAGCAGAATGTACAGATTTACTCAAATTAAAAATAGAATAGAATAAAAGGAATTAGATCTCTTTCCAATTATGCTTCTGCAAATAAAGTGAAAGTATGAGAGTTGTAGCTGGGCAAAACACATTGATATTTTCATTTCCTATTTATTTGTTTGCTTGTTGTTTTAAGCACAATTTTCTTTCTCTGACTTCTCAAAAAAAATCCCTTATTTATAATTTATTGTCACTTTACAGTTTATTGTCCAATTTATGCTACAATGAATATTAGCTTTTCTCTTTCTAGAATTAAAATTAAAATTTTTCCTGGTTTTCGAAACTGTGTTTTCTCTAAATTTGCTTTAATATACTTTGAACACAGCATTTCATAATAGAAAACTTAGAATGCAGCAGGCATTTAACTCAGCCCATTTGGAGCCCTCTGCTACAGTAGGCAATTTGTTTGATTTTATGTGGAATTTCATGCCTATTCAGTAGTAATTGAACATGAGGACTAAAACTAATAAAACATAGATTAAATCCAGATTATATAAGTATGAACTTTATAGTCACGAGTTCTTACTGCCTCTTCAAATATAGAAAATTTTACCCTTTGTGAATGATACATATAATATTTAAACTGATTTTATAATATGATTCTTTACAAAAGTGTTAAAATATTTTTGAATTGTATATATTATATATACATGTATATGAGAACAGAATATTCTATATAAATTTTAAAAGAGAATATTATGTATGTGGATTTTTCCTATACTATATGTCACATAGTAAGCACTCGACACTTTTAACTATGCTAAAATAAAGATGTTTATTTCAATACATGCATGATATAGCAATTATAGTGACAGGTTTAAGGCTTGCCAAAATAAACTTGGAGCAGGTTGAAATTGGCTTCTTAAAGCTAAACTTTAGGTACGATATTAAGCAACCAAATCCCTATTGGAAAGAAAAATGGATACACTCTCTAATTGATATAGTTGTTGTGAAGTTTACTGAAATATATAATGTAAAAATTCCTAACACCTGAGATTCATTCACTGCTTTGCAGGAAATAAATTTAATATAAAAGATTAGAAACTCAAAGACAAATTATTTTTAGCTGTAACTACGTTATCACAGAATTTAAATGTAGAACAAGATATATAGTTCTGAGAAACATCAGTCACTCACCTTAAGAGAAGATTAAGAAAAGAATAATAAATGGAGGAATAAATGAAGAAAGTAGGAAGGAAACTAAGACGGTGCTACAAAGGCAACTTTTGACACTGAATTAAATTCCCCGATTAACTGGGAAGTTTTAGGGTCTCAATTTTCTTAAATACATCAACCAAATAGCTAAATAAAAATCTAAATGTCTTTAGTTATAATGTTAGGCCTAGAGTAGTGAATTGTAAAGAGTATTTTCAAATTTTTCTGGCAAAGTGAACCTTATTTCTGAAATTCTTTCTGAATCACTGCTGGCTTAACTTTTTCTTAAACCTGTGTTGACTGTGGGCCACTAAAACGGGCTGAAGCATGACAAATGCCTGATACATTTTAATTGCATGAAAGAAATCTGTGCCTGGCTGCATGCCTCATTTTGTTTTTCATCAAACTTTAGAGTTTGTTGTTTTAAATTATGAAGGATAAAGTGCAACAGCTGGAATGATGCTCCATTTATTTCAAGACTGCAAAGATTTAACATATCTACTGTTTTGTAGGATATGCAACTTCTTTCATTCTTTACTTAAATTTTCAGAACATTCGCATAAGTATTTACATTGTTCTCTATCAAGAACTACAACAATATATGATGAATTTATTTTAATGGAATGATTGCACTTATGATATGCTATGTGGACACTAATACTAAATGAATTGTGGGTTTAGTATTCCTTAGAGTTCATGGACCACAGTGTTTTTTCGATTTCAGATTTTTTTGGAAGTTTGCAAATACCTGTGACATTTTGGAAACTGGGCTCTCATCTACATGTACAATTCCTTTTTTTTTTTTTCAAATATACACTCCAAGTACAGAGCTGGAAAGTAATTTTATTCAATATTTACAGCATATGTTTTGTAACTGCAAATCAACACAACCAGGACTGGTGTGGCACTGTAATGGTGCTGTGAATTTTTTTTTTTATTTTAAAGAGAAGAAAACACTAAAATCATTGATACAAAATTTCAAACTATGATAGGAGAGTAACAATAGTTAGTACATTGCTTACTGTTATATTCAAATTAATTGCTCAGATTACAACATATAGGCATGAAAAGTTGATCAAACAGTATAAGCACTAACAATATGAGTTAAACAATATAAGATCAAACAATCTAAGCACTGTTCCATCCAATGAACTAATAGAATTTAGTAGTACAGTTATCTTAACTATCTTGTACGTAAACATTTTTCTCTTCCCTTCCTTCTCTTCTCCTTTTGTGCATTCCAGTTTCTCCTTACTTTTGCACAGTTTGTCCCATTTCCAAATATCTAGTGTAAATTTTGGCTCTTATTTACTCTTTCAGCTTTTTACCCTAGGGAGACAATATTACATTTACACATGCGAGATTGATTTATTTCACTTATGAGTATGTGTTCAAATAACATCTATTTATCTATGAAGTTCTCAGATTTATCCTTGTCTATCTAGGTAGCACTCCATTGTTTAAAAAGACCATTTTTTATCCATTCCTTAGTTGATGGGCATTTAGGGTTGTTTCCAAGATTTAGATATTATAAGTTGTGCTGCTATAAACATGAGTACACATAGATTGCAATGGTATGATGTTTTTAATTCTTCTGCAAAAATATACGAAGGGAAATAGCTGGGTTGAATGGGACCTCTAATTCTAGTTTTTTGAGGAATCTGAACACTGATTTCTACCCTAGTTGTACCAGTCCACACTCCCATCAATGATGGAAAAGGATTCCTTTTTCCTCATAACCACTCCAGCATTTCTTATTGGTTGATTTTTTGATGACAGCCATTTGTTCTTTAGTGAGATGAAATCTCAGTGTTGTTTTAATTTGAATCCTCAAATGAACAATGATGTTGTACATGTTTTCATATATTTATTTGCTATGTGTATTTCTTCATCTGAGAAGTGTGTATTCATTTCACATGCTCAGTTTTGGATTGGGTCTTTCAATTGGAGGGTCTGATTTTTTCAGTTCTTTATATGTTCTAGATATAAGTCCTTTAATTGAAGGACTGTTGTCTAAAACTTTTTCTCCAACTATGGGTTGTCTTTTCACTCTGTTGGTGATTTCTTTTGATGTGTAAAAGCTTTTTAATAAGATGAGATCCTGGTTGTTGATTCTTTGGAGAATTTCCCCTGCAGTTTGGGCTTTGTTTGTGGAGTTTCTGCCTATACAAGTGTCTTCAAGATTTTTGCCTATTTTCTCTTCCAGTAGATTCAGTGTTTCTGTTTTAATATTTAGATCTCCTATCCATTTTGACTTTAGTGCACAGTGATAGACATCAGTCTCGTTGTAATTTTCAGCATGTGGAAAGCCAGTTTTTCCAACACAATTTATTAAAGAGGCTGTCTTTCTTCCAGTGAACATGTTTTCTCCCCTTTGCAAAGATAAGGTGGCTGAGTGTGTTTATAGTTGTGCGTGCATTTTCTAATCTGTTCCATTTATCCTCTGGTCTGCTTTTTTGCCAGTACCATGCTGAAACACAGTAACTCTACAATATGATTTCAATTCAGAGATTGTGATGATTCCTCCCTTGACCTTGCTGCCCAGAACTGCTTTTGCTATTCTAGGTCACTTTGGTTCCAAATGAATTTTAGGAATGTTTTCTGCAGTTCTGTATTTTGATCAAGATTACATTAAATCTATGCAGCAATTTTGGGAGTATGGCCATTTTCACTATGGACTTGAAGTATATTTTGGATGTAGGATTTTCAGATAAGGGAGGCTCAATCTTTACTTTGCTTAATAATTAATATTATGAGAAGAGAGTGCTTTCAGAAAATTTTACAAATATTAGCTATTAGAATAATATTTTTTCTTCATAAATGTAATTTTTAATTTAGCAAAAATTTGTTGATAGAAATTATTTCTCCATTTTGAAAATCTGAAATTGTTGTGGGTAATTCCTTTTGTCTTAGTGTTATTTAATCTTAGGAGAAACTAAATTCCCTGAATTATCCGTAATTGAAGAAGCATATTTACTTGTAGAAAGCATGCATTACTTTCAGTTGAAATACATTAATACATACTTAAAGCAAATACTTGAGATTAACCTTTCTAATACATTTAATGTGGCAAAGGCTGGAATCAGCACTAGCAGGTCAATGCAGACACTGTTGCTAGTACTGAGTGAGAGTTTGTTTCTATAGAATACCAGCAAAAGAGACCAAGAAAAGCAAATTTTATTCATAGAAAAATTCCTTGTTATTTATGGAAATGATCAAAATCAACCCACTACTTTTGAAAATGCTTGGTGAATGATCAAAATGTTATAGAATAATTTCAAAATTTAAAAAGTTACAAAATATTACTTTCTGCATATATTTTATCAAACTTGCAGATCCTTACTAATAATTAACTTCATTACATGTGTGGACTATTAGAGTTGCAATAACAAAACTCTTGCGTAGTGTTTTTTGTTCCTATTATATGTTGCTGGTGCTATTTGTCCTTTATCATTGCTGATTGTAGTTTTGAATGCCTTGTGAACTGAAGTTGTAAACACACCTTGATATGAGCAGCTTTAACTTTATGCAATTCTTTATTTTCTGTGAGATCCTTCCTGGAAAATGACATACCAATTTATTGCTGTTTTCCTATGACAAATTTTTATGTGTTCTATCAGTCCCTTCTGTATAGAAAATATTCTTGATAACATCACACTTTAAAGGTACAGGTTGTGACCATCTTGTAATTTACTGAATCTGACATCACAATAAATAAACAATCTCTCTCTCCCCCTCACTTCCTCCCCTTCTCTCTCACTCTCTCTCTCTTTCTCTCTCTCCACTAGGGAAATCATATCAATCACTTAAATCAATTTTCTGACCTGCCTACCAGAGTTTTACATGAAAACTTGGATTTGTGTGGATGAACTTATCTTTTTCTCTCACACCTATCTAATCTGAATTTAATTATTTTCATCATATAGCTTAATTCTGTGAGTATGTGGTTAAATTATACAGGGGTGAATTTTTAATGCTATGTATATTATAATATACAATTTCATTTATATACACTGTGAAAATATGTATGTGTTCTAAATTATATAAATGGCAAAATACCTATTTCCCTAAATTTCTAATATATTTTAGAGGAAAATTTATGTAACTTCAACATAATATAATGCATAAAAATGGAATAATTGACAAATTCAAAGAAAACAGTCATGAGAAGTTATATGTGTTCCTTTTTCAATATATATAGACTATGTGTCTCAGTCTAAAACATAATTTCTTAGGATAAATTATAAAAACAAGAAGTTCATTTTAAACACACTGCTGGATGCTGGAAAGTCCAGCCACATGGTTCTGACATCTACTTGGCTTCTGTTAGATTCCCTGTGCTGCTTTGGGTGCATGAAGCTGAAAGGGAGAAAGGACCTGTAGGTGAGAGAGAAAGGGTGCTGCACTTACAAAAAGCTTACCGATTCTCCTAAGACGGATGCAGTCCACTAACCAGTGCTCTGTCTCCTGTTAGACTCCATATCCCCAAACTTCCTTATTGAGGATCTAAGTTTCTAGCACATAAACTGTTGGGAACCCACTAAACCCGCAACGGTATCAAACAGTAGAATTTTAGACAGGGTTCCCAAGAAGGATGATGGACATCTATTGTATTACTCAGATTCCCAATTGCTGGATCGCAATATCAATCACCCACACTTTGCAAAAGAGGTTTGATTTGGCTTCTAGGCAGGAGCTTCTTTCTAAAGTTGTCTGGCTTGGAGGCAGACACATCAGCATGGAAGGGTATGGCAGAGTTAATCTGCATAGATCATAGTGGCCTAGAACAGGTGGACGATGACTGAGAATAAAAAGCCAGTGACAGATCTAGAACCCATTGTCACCCCTCCATGACCCACTCTGACACACTTAGAAGTATGCTCCACCAAACACTCAGGCGACTCCCAAACCAACCAAGTTGACACAAATGAAGCTTAACTGCAATTTTAAGAAAGGTGAAGGGTGGATAAACGTTCATCAATTAATGAATACATGAATGAACACTATATGTAGACATAATGGAATATTTTAACCCAAAGATGGGCAGTGTGTATGTACACTTTGATGTAAATGTTACCAGACTTACTCATGCTTATGAAAACAAGCTCAGACTTTAAAAAGTCAAATAATGACAAATGTTGGTGAGGCTTTAGGGAAAAAGGAACCCTTCTACATTGTTGATACCACCACTATAGAAATTAGTGTAGCTATTTCTCAAAACACCAGAACTAGAAATTATATTTGACCCAGCAATTATCCTTCTAGTTTTCTTTTCTTTCTTTCTTTTTTTTTTTTTTTTTGGTTTTTCTCCGGTACCGGGAACCAAACTCAAGACCTTGCGCTTGCCAGGCAGGCGCTTTGCCGCTGAGCTAAATCCCCAGTCCCTATCCTTCTAGTTTTCTTCTGGAAAGAAATAAAGACATTGTATTACAGTGGTACATGAATGTCCAGGATTATAGCAGCCTAACTCATGATAGCTTATTGTTCAAATGAGCTTATATGTACATCAATAGATGAATGAATAAAGAATATACGGTATTCATACACATTGGAGTACTACTCTGCCATAAAGAAGGATAAATTTGAATCATTTGAAGGAAATTGGATGCACCTTAGGGTCATATTACTAAGCAAAAGAAATCAGACACAGAAGCTTAAATATCTCATGATGTCTGTTATATCAGAAAACTGAAATATAAAATTATGTAGCAAAACAAATGATAGTAGGAAACAGGAAGTCAGATCTTTTCCAAAAGCATCAATAAATGGAAGAAGTGGAAAGTAAGGAGAAGGGAAAGGAATGAAAAATAAATTAACATGCGTCACTCATCAACTCTCCACAATGAATGTAATCATTATGTACCACAAACATGTACTAATAAAATTTTTAAAATTCATATAATTTTATGACATTGATATGAAACATCCTGAATAGAAAAATCTGTAGACACAAAAATCATATCAGTGGTACACCCAACTTGGGGAGGGGCCAACATGAGCACCTTCTTACTGGAAATGTTTTATTTCACAGGTCAAAATGTTCTGTTATTCAATGACGGCAATGGACACACATCTTTGTGCATATACCATAAGGCACTGAGTTGTAATCTTTAAAACAGTTTTAGTGATGAGACACATATTGTATAAATTATGCCTCAGTATTCAAAAAGTGTGAAAAATGTAATTCATTCCGACTTTACTAGAATACGTTAAGTGACAGAAGACAATCACATTAACTAACATAAGATAGCAAAAATGTTTGCAGAAAGGTACATGTACAAGAAAAGGAACATTTTTGGAGAATATTGCAATGTTGCTAAGGTGCTAAAAAAAGTTTTATAAATGGTCTCATAACAGTGAAGATCTGCAGTTTAGAATGTGGTCTTTCCAAATGTAATTCCTTGATATATTTAGTGGCATTAAACAAGTCATCAGAAATGTCTCTGTAAAAGTATGAAGCATTAGTCTAACAAGATATGATGAGCTCTTGAAATAGACTAGAGATTATTGTGTTATGGAAGAGAGAACAATTACAATCTCACAAAACATCTATAATTACAGATCTGGATATATGTGCATACATAAAATCACACATAGTATAATGAAGTATCAGTCCACTGTGGGTTGTATATATGATGATTATTTCAAAAAAATTTATCACCTGAAGATATTGTAGTAATTTTAATTTATTTAAGTATAATCTGCAGTGATCTCAGGATGATAAAATAGCCTAACAAGCAATTTCTTACAATGTGGTTCTGATAAGGGAAACAGGTATAGATAGATAAGGATAGATATAGATATAGATAGATGATATAGATAAACATAGATAGAGATGGTATAGATATAGGTATAGATATAGACATCATCTATCATCTGTCTATCTATCTATCTATCTATCTATTTATCTATCTATGCATTTAATGATGTGTCCTCAAATATATTGGTTAAGATGTAATTAACAGAAACTATCAGCTTTCATCTGTTGAGAAGATTATAGTTAACCATGCTTACATACTTCTTAGATCAGGTAAGTCAGGGTGATAGCTAATACTGCCACTTGTTCTGATGCTCATTTTAGGTATTCTTGTTCTCCCAATGCATTTTATGGCAAAAAGAAACAGGAGAATAAGTAAATTTAGAAATATTTGTTCCTGCCTAAGTGAACAGAAATGATAAGACAGAATGAGAAAAAAAAGTCACATTAAATTAGTTCTGATAGTTTGAAAGAACTGATGTACCTCTAGTGTAAACAATATATACCTTTGCCCTGTTAGAAAAAGAGTTACTGTCTCAAAAAAATATGGAATATCCATCCAGAATTATAAATATGGCACCTGCATGGATATCAGCATACAGATGAAAAGCTAAAGAAAGCTTATTCAACTTTATTAGGTACATTTTTTACTAAAATGAAGTCTCCATGACCCTCTATACTGTAATTTATATTAGAGACAGCTGCACTTTGCCTGTTTTACAAAATACACTATCAGACAACAGAGATAACAAAATAAGAGATGGTGAATAAATCATCTTCCACAGAACAGAGTCAATTACTCCTGGCTTTGTGTATGAAAAAATATGAAAATGATGACATCTTTCACCATCCCATTCCAAACCAGCTGAGGAAAAAACAATTGTGAGAAAAACCTACTCTGTTTGAGAAACAGAATGTAAAATTTGCCTGCAAGAAGCTGCTTCAGCATAATATGAAAGGCATTTTCTCTTGAAGAACTATATATTAATTTTGGAATGAATATTCTAACATTACATCTAATTGCCTAAAATATTCATATGTAATTAACTTGTAGAAATTTTTACTTGAACATATACACACTATGATTCTGGTTTCTTTTATGATTAAAACAGGGTGCACAGTTTGCAGTTTTATATGTGCAAGTCTCCTCCCACAGAATTAGACTAAAGAGATCATACAATTTTTACCCAAGACCATTCAAGACTGGCTACCAATCTCATTTTCTCATATTCTCATTTTAAGTGCTAGTGACTGAGCTTGTGTACAGTGTGACAAATACCTATAATAAGCTTCTCACAGGAGGAAAGGGTTGCTGTGCTTTCAGTCCATGGTCAGCTAGTCCATTGATTTACACCTGTGACAAGTCAGACACATCACGCTGAGGGGCTTTGTGCTTGGAAGCTGCTCAAACAATGGCATCCAGGAAGCAGAGAAAGAAAAGCCAAAGAATACTAGGTGCTGGACCAGATGTCCCCAAGGTGACAATCTAATGATCCACTCCTATAAATCAGTCTCTAGTCCTTATTTCCTTCAACTCCCAGTAATGTCATCAATTTGTGATCTTACCAGCAGATTAATCCACCCATGAAGTTAAAAGCCCCTGTGTCCCCATCATTTCTTAAACACTCATCAACTCTGAGCACGTGGGATTATTTGAGCCATTTCAGGTGTAAGCCATAATAGAAAGCCACAGAATATTGTTTGGCTACCTAAGCTTAGCATTTCACAGTGTTTTACATGTTGATGAATTCTTTCACTGATCATTGCTAAAATGTATTTGAAGTCTGCTTGTTCACTCTTTAATATGTCAAAGCAAGTGAAATTTTTGGTGTTTTGGTAACATGTATATATATTTACAAAAAGGTACAAATAAAATACTATGAAATATTTATTATCAAGTATAGGAATCAAGTCAGTGAACAAAAGGGAAGTTTTAAGTGAAGTCAGTGAACAAAAGTGAAGTTTTATAAATCACACACACATGTTAATCATGTATAAAATATTACTTGCACATATAGCTAAAAATAAGGTGAGGATGTACCTACAATATGGGAACAGACTGATTTTCTGAATTAAATTACATTTCATTAAAACACTGTCAGTAGATAACAAGCAATAATAGATTTTTTCTAAGAAGCATGTGTCCTTTAAATGTTTCTATTTAAAAATAATCAAACTAACTCTTTTAATGGAAAATTTTAATAACATTGAAAGAAAAGATAAATGAAGTACCAGGGTCTAAATATGCGGATACATAAAACTTCAGTAAACTTTTTGTGTAATAACATAGACGGATGAAATATTTCTCATTAATTCTGAAATCATGTTAGTTTTATTATGAACATCTATTTTTACAAAATTATAGTTTAAAATCCTATATTAAATAGCTAATAATTGAAATTTGAATTTTATGATAGAAAACAGACTCCTGCATATCAATTAACAACCAGATATACAATAGATATTATTTCTACTTAAAGTAGTTAAAGGAAATGATATAGTCTTTGCTTTACAATTAAGTATGTCAACATTTATAGGACATTTATATTTGTTTATACAAACATATATATATATTTATAGGACTTCACATTTATAAAAAATCATCTCTAATGGAAAGCAAGGAAACATAAGGTGCAGGTAAGATCGTACAAATTAGATGGGCTGAAATTAGAAATTCAGCAGATAAAATTGAACTCACTCTATGCATACATCAGAAATTAATCATGCTGAGAAAAAGCACAATTATTCTAGTAATGAGTAACTGTGTTTAATATAATTTTACTAATGTTATTCATATTTTAAAATGCCTGCTTTGTGTTAAAACATTTGGCATAATATTCGACAGTTCTCCAGTTGACAGAGATATATAGCACGTAAAACACAAAGCAAGCTGAGATCTCAGGATGACATTCTTAACCTTTAATTGAGGAATAGTTTGGAATCACTGAGAAAGATTATTCTAAGAACTATTAAGTATAAATTTAATATGCTATTTAATAAAATGCTTTGTATTATAAAGAGAGACAAGATGTTTTCTGGAAAATTTTCTTTTGCATCTATTCAAAAAGGAATCTGGTGTGGTATTATACAATAATCTAAATATTGAATGAATTAAAAATATACAACTAAGCAAGGTAAACAACTCTTTCTACACAGCCTTCTTAATTATGTCAAACACACTAGGTACCTCTTCCAAAATTTTGGTATTTATGCTTGTGAGATAAAAACAGAAGAAACCTAGAAAATGCCAGGATGATATATGCAGAAGCTAAGTTGTCTATAAAGGAAAATGATATGTAACGCAGCTATTTTTGACAGTATTTTGTTTACACAAACTGAAAACTAAAGAGGAAAAAGTGCATTTTTTCATAGACAGCATAGGTCAAGGGATTGGAAGCAATATATTTAGAATAATTCTATGTCATACGTTAAAGAGAGCAGACAGGGTTCACAATCTTTTCTATTGTCAAGACAAATGAGATCAAAATGATCTATACCTTCCCTCGTTTTAGCACGTGAAATCTTCATGATACAAATTGGCTATATGTGTGGATGTAGAAATTTTGCAATTTTTAGCGGGATAAACGTCTTGTTAGCCATTAGCTAAGGAAGAAAAGATAAACACCAAATATAGGATTCTTTAGAGAGCTACAAGTTGTTCATCATTTTTAACCAGGAAGGCCAGAAACATTTGCTTTCTCAAGAATCTTATTTCATCTTCTCATGTCTGAATATTGTCCAGATGGTAGGTAATTACCTTATTTTCATTTCAGTATCTAGGATAAATTCTCTCTGCTCCAACAAATCCTCATTTTTCACTCTCAAATTCCTGAAAACCATTTATATTTTATGACATGTACAGTTTTCCCTTCTCCACAAAGTCACATATTTGAACTTCTACAGGCTATTTAGGCTGACATTTTTATGTAAAAGTGTGTATTTTATTTATTTATTTTTATTTTTTTAACTTTAAAAGACAGCCATTTATTTTGAAAATATTGGAAAATCTACAAAGTGCAAGGCAATAGAGAAACAATATATTAAGCAATACGTGATATATGAAATTGTTATTTATGTTTGAGAGAGTTGACTAAACTTACTGATCAATAGTATTTCAGTTTCTTACATATTCTTTTACAGCTTGAAAGCTCATTTCTTTTAAGTGGTGAGTAATATTCCATTATCTGTATGTACTTGAGTTTATCCACTCACCTACTGAACGATATCTTAGTTGCTTTCAAGTTTTGAAAATTATAAATAAGGCTACTATAAATATGTATGTACAGGTTTAGGTGTGGACATATGTTGCAAACTCTATAAAAATCTTGTTATCACATGTAATATTAATACTCCTGAATCCTTAACATCTAACAGTTGCTGTTTTCCCATATAGCTGCAATTTTCTCACTCCCTCAGTCTTGCTATAACTGTTTATGGATTTCAAATAATTTCTTGATTTCTGCACTTCCTGTAATTGCTGTTTTTCAAATTTCTGTAATGATGTTTGTTAAGCGTGGTTACTGATTTTCAGAAAAGTGATATTATATCAATTCTGAATCTCCTAGTGGGCAAATTCCATAAAATCATCTCTGTACCAAGATAGGGACCATTTTCTACGATCATCTCACCATCACATGGACTGTTACCACTATACATTTACCATCTTTAACATTAGCTAGCTAAACAAACTTGTGCTTTTACCTTAAAAGTGCTTATATCTGGTAATCTGAGCAACTACCTTGAAGACAGCAATATGCAATATAACGCCATTGTTGATTTCCCATCATCTTGTTTTGAAATTCTGTATCGTTCTTAACTTCTTTAACTTTTCATTCACTTAAAAGATGATTACGTGGGTATCACATACCAGTTCAAATCCCAGGAGATTGATGGTCAGATGTGTGAGAGGAAGCATGGCTGAGACCACACCAGGAAGTTAAATAGAGATAAAACCAATGCATCAAAAATATAAACGAATAACAATGAGAAGAATTTGGAAGGTTTTAAACAATGAAAAATGAACTGCCTATCGGGACAGGTTTTGTAAGAAGGGACAAAGAGGGGCTGATAGATATTCTGAAATATTAGAATATGTATAATCTGCAGTCTTCAATCTTAAATGTCCAAGGGCTGCATCTGTAGAATGACCATCTCACACTTATGACATTTGAAGGTTAACTATATTCAAAACAGTTGAGACGTCACATATTTTTAATACTAGCATTCTGGGAAGTTGAGATGGTGGCTGCAAAGTTCCAGCCTATTTTTAGGCTCATCAGCAGTGTAGAAAATCCTGTTTTAAAATAAAAAGAAAAATAGGGCTGAGCATTCAGCTCATTAAAAAGACTTTTGGGTCAATATCCTGAATCAAAAAAGAAAGTAAAGGTTAATGATCTTTATATTAATTTTTTTAAGAACACTATGATATTTTAAGAAAACAAGCCCCATGCTATGTATTATCTGTTTCTGAACCCAACAGAATACCATAATCTTCTTCAGCACTTATCACAGATTTAGTGTGTTAAATCAAAAAAGGATTTAACTATGCTGAAATGATGCTGTCCTCCACTTTATTTTCAAGAAGTTCATGATGCCCTACATTGGGTAAATGTGTAAATGCAGAAGAATGTATGAATATATGCAATCTCTCCACAGTTCACAGTTTAAATCTTTAAAGTATGTTCTCAGTTTTAAAAATAGACATATATCTCTTTTTGCTAAATATCTCTTTTTGAAAAAGAAAAAAACATAATTCTTCTATAAAGGTGCATGTTGCCTCTCCTGCCCAGAAAAGAAAGCTAGATATCTAGTTAACACATATTTGTTGCTCAGGCTTTGTTTGGGGCTCTGGAACATATGATGTGAATAGTAATGGAACTGGTTTGGGTTATTTTTAGTGTAAAGAATAATAAAACCTTATTTTGACATATATGGTAAGGTTCTTCATTAGAAAAATAAATTTGAAAATCTGGAATAAATTCCACTCATACAACTTATTAGCTACGTAACATCAGGAAGTTTAATCACATATTACTTCTAATTTGTCTGTAAAATGAATAAACTATGTCAGTGAGAGAACTGAATTAATATTATAATATGTTTAGTATAATTCTTGACATATTAAATGTATAAAGAAAGATTAGGAAGAAAAGAGATGATTACTATTAGTTAGTAAACGCATATCTTGGAAATAAGTACTACTTACAGACTTTGCCAATAAGAAAATTGAAGCCTTTAGATTAAATAAAATCTTAGATATGATTTTTAAACACTCTAAAATATAAAAAGGAGGCATATGTTGATTTTAACAAAAATTAAAAAGTGTCACTTCATTATACTTTATTTAGCCAAGGAATTAATGCAGCAAATAGTCAATTTTGTGATATAATGAAAAGTATTAAAATACACTTTCTTCTAGAAAAAATAATTTTTGTCTTTATTGTGAAATTATTATGTTTTCCTCTTTTTCCCCACAGTCCCTCCAGTGTTTGTTACTGGTTGACATTTTAATAATAGCCATTCTTTCTTGGGTGAGATGGAATCTCAGTGTTGTTTTAATCTGCATTTCTCCAATGACCAGTGATGTTGAACATTTTTTCATATATTTATTTGCCATTTGTATTTCTTCATCTGAGAAGTATGCATTCACCCCAGATGCCCAGTTTAGGATTAGGTCTTTGAATTTTGGAGGCCTGACTATTTTTCATTTTGTGTATGTTCTAGATAGAAGTCTTTTGTCTGAGGGACAGTTGGCTAAAACTTTTTCCCAATTTGTGAATTTTCTTTTTCACCCTGTTGGTGATTTCTTTTGATGTGCATAAACTTTCCAATAATATGAGAAAAAAAGAGGCATTCTCCACTGCTGGTGAAAGTGTAGACTGATATAAACCACTGTGAAAATTAGTCTAGAGATTCCTCATAAAACTGGGATTAGAGGTACTACTTAACCAAGCTATTCCCCTTCAGAATATTTTTCCACAAGATATGAAAATATCATACCACAGTGATATATGCACACCCATGTTTATAGTAGTGCAATTTGTAATAGCTAAATCTTGGAAACAACCCACGTGCTCATCAATGGAGGAATGGATAAAATGATGTGGTATTTTTATACAGTGGAGTATCACTCAACTACAAAAACAATAAACTTGAGGCTTTCAGAGGTAAAAAGATGCAACTAAAGATGATATTCATAAGTGAAATAAATCAGATGTGGATGTGTAAACATCATTTTATCTCCCTAGTGTAAGAACCTAGAAGAGTAAATAAAACCTAAAAAGTTCAGTAGATATTGTGAAAGGTAAAGAAATTGATCAAAGGAAAGGAAAACTGGGATGAGGAAAAAGAGAAAAGATAGAAGGAAGGGAAAAAATATATATATATGTATTTATATATATATATGTAAGGATAGCTGGGGTAATTGTAATGCTCATCTATTGATTTATTGAAAGGAAAAGAAATTGATCAAAGGAAAGGAAAACTGGGATGAGGAAAAAGAGAAAAGATAGAAGGAAGGGAAAAAATATATATATATATATTTATATATATATATGTAAGGATAGCTGGGGTAATTGTAATGCTCATCTATTGATTTATTGAAAGGAATAGTTAATGCTTGAATATTTTTTGACCAATTTTGCATGCTTACATCTGGTCATCTGAACAACTAATTTGAGGAAAATAGTATGCAATGTGACAACCATGGTTGAATTCCCTCCATCTTGTGTAGTGAAGCTCTGTTTCGTTTCTAATGTTTTTTATTATTGTTACCTTTTATTCTCCTGAATTATTTGATCAATCTTGCATTCTTACATCTGGTAATCTGAGTAACTTCATTGAAGATAACAATATGCAATATAATGACCATTGTTATTTCACATCATCTTGTTTTGAAACCCTGTATCGGTTTTTTGTTTGTTTGTTTGTTTTTGTTTTTTTTCTGGTACTGGGAAATCGAACTCGACTTTGTGCTCCCCAGGCAGGCACTGTGCCACTGAGCTAAATCCCCAGCACCCCCTGTATCATTTTCATTGCTTTTGAATTATTTTATTTTGTCTTTGTTGTTTATATTTTATTGTTTTTTCTCTGTAAAATAAAAATAAAATTATAATGTTGACATTGATCTAATATTTAACAACTGACTCTGCAAACAGTAGCTCACTCTAGCACACCCCTACTGTACACATCTGAAGTATTTTACACGTGATACATACATTATCTGAAGTTCACACCTTCCCTGTGTATTTCTTATGACAACATTTTTAGAACTCCGCTATTTATTATAGTTTATACCTTCATGATTAGCTGGGCATGGTGGTACATCCCTGTAATTCCAGCACTTAGGAGGCTGAAGCAGGATGACTGCTACAAGTTGAAGTCCAGCTGGGCTATATAGTAAGATCAAAGTCAGTCTGAACAACATAGGGAAATCCCATCTCAAAAAAGAAAACACAAACAAATAAACAAAAATATTAAATATATCTCCACAATTCATTCTTTGATAATTCAGCCTACCCTGAAAATTAGCAAGGAGTTAAGAAAATATATTTTTCCTATGTGGGAAAACATTGAAGATTTTTCTACTCTTACAGAATCATCAAAAGTCAGTTCAGGGCTGGGGAGTTAGCTCAGTGGCACAGGCCCCGCCTGGCAAGCACAAGGTCCTGAGTGTGATTCCCAGTGCAAAAAAAAAAAAGGAAAGAAAAAGTCACCTCAGGTTGCGACTCAAAGTTTGGGTCCTTTTCTTAAAATTAATAAGGAAGTTAAATCTTTGGGGGATAACAGTTCTGCAGTAATGATCTTTTAAGAGAAGAAACATTGTTTCCTTAAATTTCATATGTGATGGTTGGCACCATAGAATGAGGCAACTGCAGAATGATGGGGCATTTGCATGGATAAGAACAGAGACTACATGTGATCTTAGCCAAAAGGCCGCGAAGTGATGCTTAGTCATTTAAAAGAAAAATATTAATCATGCTATAAAAGAAGTTTCTACCCTGTCATTTTACTAAAACAAACCAACCCACCAACCAACCAAAAACCCTGAAACTTACAAGCTAAGGGATGTCTTTCTAGTCCAGGTTCTCTGTCTGTCTAGTCCAGGCCAACACATCATGGGAGCTCTGCAATGCTAGCAGATATTTGCCTTGAAGGTTCAACTTCCTAATTTGAACGTACAAAGCTGCTGAAATAGAAGGCGTGTTTCAGAGGACTAGCCCTACCAAAATGTGTTCAACTTTATACATACCTTTTGGAACTTGACACAAGGATATTATTTATTCCTCTGGTCTTTGTAAGACTGTATTTTTAGCATTCAGTGTCATTTTTAGGAGACACTTTAGGGTAAAACATGAAACAGGGCTTCTGTTCTATAATGAAGCAAACCTGGATATCCAAGAGACTGAAGTTTCCAGAATAACTCAAGAGATTGACCAAAAGGCCAGTTACTGCTGAGCAGACAATGTTGCCTTATGTCCCCTCCTTGAGGAGATTCCTTAATGAATTTACAGTTTATGCCGATTCTTAAGAGTCCCCATTGTTTTAGTTCATTTTTATAATTTACTAAAGTTATTGCTATGACTACATCACATAGTTTTATTCTAAAATAATTTGCAAATTCATCAAAAGGAAACATGGAATAAATAAAGGCTGATTGAATTTCATTTCAATGTATAACCATTATCACACTTAACGTACAAATTCATTTTAGCAAATGAGCCTCCACGTATACAATGGCATGGTATGGAAAAAAAATGTCATAAGCTGGTGTCATTATTGGCAGGTGAGAGGAACAGGAGTTGGGGCCTCAGTGACGGAGTGGATGTGGCATGCTGACCTTGGCAACTCTAGCTGTTCCCTGGTCACTTCTTTTTGGCTTTTACCTTTCTCTCTATTTCCTGATTGCCATGAGTTCAGCAACGTTTTTAGTCCACATCATTTTGCCAAGTTGATTTTGCTTTGATACAGGTCTCAAGCAATATTGTCAGCTGGACATGATCTGAAACCTAGAATCAAAACAAATTTTTCTGCCTTTAAGTTGTTTAACTCAGGCGTATTGTCACAACAAGAGAAAAGCAAGTGACTTTTTTTAAAAACTCATATCTAACCTGATCTCCTATATGTCAGGCATTTATGAGCCAAGCCTTTGGAACTGAAGCCATGCCAAAAGAGTATCCCTGAACTTCATGATGATCAAACCAGAAGTGATTACCTGGAGTACTCTGATGCTAATGTGATTCCTTCCCTTGCATACATAATTAAAACTTCATTGCGGTGGGTGTGTTTCCTGCTTCAGTGCCTACAATCTGCCTACCTGATGGTTATTGTAGAACTAATCCCTATAAAACTTTTCTACTCCATTATTGGTTCAAGACTTCAAGGAGTGCTAAGAGCTTCTTTTTCTATTTTGGCCAACTTTATACACTTGATTAACTCTCTGTCGACCCCCCACCCCCGTGTGCATGTGTTTCTCTCTCCACTCTGCCTACTGTCTCCCAATTTGCTATCTTCAGTTATACTTCCTCTTTTGCTTCTCTGTCTTTGTGCAGAGTATATCATTAGCTGAGGCACTGAAAATTATATACTAGGAAAAGAAATAGCTCATAAGGTATTTCTGCTTGAGTTCTAAAAACATTAATGCTAAGGTTAATGAGTACAAAAGAACTTAGAAATATTTTTGGATGGTACATTGGAATCCATAGGTGCGCTGGTAAGGGAACGATACTGCACAGAGAGATATTAAAATGGTGATATCTCATTTAATAATCATACCACTGCCTATTTTTATTCATCACCTACAATAGTGTAAGACCTCAGTTACAAGGGAGGCAAATATGTAACAAGCAAATCCAATGGAGAACAATGTATTCTACCAAGCAAATGAGAATAATATTAGAAAGCAATTGATGGGCTGGGGATTTAGCTCAGTGGCAAAAGCGCCTGCCTGGCAAGCGCAAGGTCATGAGTTCGGTTCCCGGTACCGGAGAAAAA
>NW_004955423.1:19282348-19308163 GCF_000276665.1 Chinchilla lanigera
AAAAAAAAAAAAAAAAGAAAGAAAGCAATTGATGATCCTGTTTCCTAAATAATGGTTCTGTGATGTAATATTATGTATGCCATCAGATAAACAAAATATGGAAGAGCACTGCAGAGTACTATGGAGTAGCCCAAAGCAAGGCAGATTCTTTAGATCAGTTCTTGCTTTTTTTGAGTCAAAACACCTTCACCTTCTTAAAAATACCTGAAGATCACAAAGGAGTCTTCAGCCTCTTACCTGTGAGCTTTATCTGTTGATATCTGCATATTAAACAAAAAACTATGCAAATCTTTAAAATATTTTTAATTTGTTTAAAAGTAATTAAATCTTATTAAGCAACTGATGTACATTATGGATGATTAATTATGGCATACCAAAAGCAAAACAACAAAAGTAGATTTGAGGAACATTATTCTATTACTTGCTTCCAATTTCTTCAGTGTCTGTTCTCACAGAAGAAAGCTATATTCTTGTGTCTTCTTATATATTAACCTTATGCATATATATATGATATAGGCTTTCAAAAATTTAACAATTGTGAAAGCCTCAGGACAAAAGGAAAATACCTACAAATTATTTATTTATTTATTTATGTATTTATTAGTTCCGAGAACCTCTGAAAACAGTTCAGGGAGTTCTTGAATGCCCTGGCCATGATTTGAAATTCATAGTCCTTGACAAAGAAAATCCAAGGAGTAGAAATAAATACAGGAAATGAATGGTCTGTTTTGCATTGGTTGCTCTGTAAATTGAGAATAATTACAACTTCCCATTGTCCATCATGGGAAGAAATCTTCTAAAAATCACATTTCTTTCCTTATGAAATTCCATGTTTCCCTCCATATAGCTTTTATTCTCAAGTCTTCTCCCTTAAAATAAACCCATGTCTTTTACAAGGAGATGCATTTAAATGCTTCCTCACTTATAAAATACCATGATACCACTGACACCATTTATTTCTCTGAGCTTGATTGAATTTCCAATCTTGATAGTGTAGTGGTTGATTGATTATGTCAACTTGAGAAGTTTAGAAGCATAACTAAACTTGGCTCAGCAATTGGCTCAGCAATTCTACACCCTAGGGCGCAGAGGAGCCATCCTATGCTGTAGAGGAGCCACCCTAGGGTGGATCATCACGTAGATAATATAAAAGGGAAATGAAGAAGGACAGAGGAACTTCCATTCCTTTTGGAGGAGCTCTAGTCTTCACCTTCAGCTTGGACTTCGTCTCCTGGCTTCTAGGGCAGACTCTTCAGCTTCCACGTTGGATCTTTCAGCCTTCCGTCTCAGACTCATCGGCCTCCTGGTATGGACTTGCATGGAATTCTGCAGTGAACTCCAGACCCTGGATTGATTCCTTCAGTCTTCAGTGTGCAGACACCCTCTGCACACTTCCCCATACAACTCTCTGGCTGACGGTCATAAGCCAATCTTGTAATTTCTAATAATTTGTATATCCTGTGTTATATCTGTTTCTCTGGTAAAACCCTGACTGATACAGATAGCAAGTCATCACAGAACACTCATGATTGGTATTGTTACCTAAACTGTGACAGAGAATATTTAAGAGTGGTTGAGTGGGAACACTTGCAGAAAAATATGAGGATTTGAAGGGAAGACTAAATGACTCATACTGAGATCTGAATAGGTGATTATACTCAAAGTAATTATTCACAGTGAAGTTGTACAGAATGTTATAGGATTTGTCTTTAATAGTGTGGAATGAATATGAAACTTGTCAGCTTGATATATCCAGTTAGAAATTTAAATCAGAAGCTACAAAATTCTTGGAAAAGTGAAAACCTTTGAAAAAAAAACTACTGGTCACTGAGTCCAGTCTTTATTCCCTGAGTGGAAAAATGCTCAGTTTCATGTAAATGTGTTTATTTCAAAACTTTTGTTGATAATGGGGGAAGGAATAAATTACTCTAACATACAAATGAGCCATTATAAAAAATCAGTCCTAAAGTTAATAAGAATGTTTCAGCCTGTAACAAAGCTCACCTCTGAAAATAGAAGCCAGAATTGAGAATCATCCAGAAGTAACTGAAAGTAATTCTTTCTCTTCTCTCTTTTTTTGAAAGTAATAGACTCAAAACACCTAGTTGTCTGATAATTATTTATTTTTAGTCATCAAACATGCACTGTTAATCTACATCTCTTTCACAGCATTGCCAGTACCAATAAAGACATGTAATAGGTAATTAATGCATAGTTTAGTGGCTAGTGAATAAATAAGATATAATGCCTTTCAAGTAGTTCATGTTCTGAAAAACTAAAGAAAGATAAGTGTATATGTGTACTAAGAGTATAAACAGGTTATTTAGAACTTAAGAAAATAGAGTAATTTCAAGTTGGAGAAAAGTATATAGAAAAGTTTCACATAGGAGTACATGAGAAATTTTTGAAAAACATCAGGAATGAGACATAATGGAAAATTTTTTTCTAATTGAACAAGGAGAGGTAGAATCAACTGATCAAAACAGAATTGTCAAAACCATATGGCATAAATAAGAAAGTGTGACTTTCTAGTGTATCTTGTTTGTGGGTTATAGTTTTGTGGTTTTGGAAATATTGAAACAAGCCACTGGTGATCAGTCTAAATTCTATCTTTGAATTTGGAGAGTATGAGTTCAGTAGTGCAAATCCACCTACAAACTTTAAGTAAGAAAGTGACTGCATTGGAAAGATAACTCAGATAACTATGGAGGAAGAACAGAAATTGTGATAAAATACAGTTTTAGTATGCATTAATACACTTAGTTTTGCTCATGAATACCTGAATCTCCTTTAGTATAATCCAATAGAAAACCAGATATTCACTCTCTTACACTCTAGCATCTCAAATGAAAATGTCCAAGATTTGGATCATCAGGGTTTCCTGCTGGAGTAAGTCTTGTGCATAGGAATGTTCACAAAGGGGCATCAAGGTAAAGTCAGTGTCCAGTGGTCACAGTGACTTTTGACAACAATAGTACCTTTGAGTACAGCAAGGGCATCTCAGAGAGAGACAGTGGGATGAACTTGCTTATGATGTTTATGTCTTAGCTTTCCTTGGTCCTGGCTATCTGCTAAGACTTTCTCTCCTTTCCCCTAATCTAATCAAATATTCTTCTTTTTAATTCATTTTTTATGTTCATTTCCCTGTTGTAGTTAGCCAAGGCAGTTTCTAATTTCTTGGACCCACGAGTTCTCCTTCACTATTATACGTAGGCCAAGCATGGAAATAGTCAAATTCACCACTTTGAAACCTATAAACTCGTTTATTACTATTGCACTCTTCTATATCAATCCTACTTTGTTGAACTTTTGTGACTCTTCCACTCACTGTCATCAGAAATAATGTTCTACCTCCTAGTGACTTGCAAGTGCAGTACACAAACTATCTTAACGGCATCACCTAGGAGTTTGTTTGGAATTCAGAATTTCAGGGCACTTACAGCCTCAGAAATTTATCATTAGACATTAACCTGTTTACTCAACTTATTGCTTTCCAAATGGAATTGTGATTAGGTGGAAAACCAAATAGGGAATTTTAGTAAGCAAAGTCTACTTTTTTCTAAAGTCAATATTGTTAAGGTGGGTGTGGTGGCACATGACTGTAATCCCAGCAGCCTGCAAGGCTGAGGCAGGAGATTGTGGGTTCAAGCCCAGCCTGAGCAATGTAGCCACTTAGCAAGACCCTGTTTCAGAAAAACAAAGAGATTATGAGTAGTCTTGTTGATAGTCTTGAAGGTCCTCTTTTATACACCATCATGATTGCTTACTTATGGAGCTCTTATTGCTGGTAGACCTTTAGCGCTTGAGGAGTAGAGGCCCTGTCTTTTAATATTTTAGCCCACAATTCTCAGGAATTTAAAGCACTTAATATTTAGTGGAACTAAATCTTTGAATTTGCCTTTGTTTCTTACTTGTTCAAGAATGTGTTGATAACGAGGCACAAAATAACTTGGCAGGATAATATCCCTCATTCTTCATATATCAAACTTTTATCACCGTGCCTCAGCTGTCACCAAACAGTGCAATGTATGCAAATTGGCTTACTATTTCTGTTTCTGAATACAGTTTTCAACCAGAGTCGATCAGTCCCTTATTCAGAGAAAGTCCAATGTGGCTCAAACAAAATACATTTCTAGCTTTTTTTAAAAAAAAGAACTGTAAGCTAATGTGTAAAGAGAAAATGATGAACTATTTAGAAAGGACTTAACTTCTGATGATAGGAAGGCTGCATGAGTGGTGCTACAACAGTGGTCAGTCATATTGAATATTTGTTTCACAAGGAAAGATTTGTATTCATAATTTATGAGTTTCTGTATTTTGAGAAAAAAACATTACATTATGCTGTAAGAATAGAAACATGATTTGAATAACAGTATGATAAAGTAGCCTGCATTCTACGTGGAGTTTAAACTCAGTGCTTTAGTTTAATTAAACTCAGTTTAATTCTCAGTGCTTCTATTTGTATTTATTACCAAAAAGCAGTTAGTAATATTCCCATTGCTGATAGCAAGGAATTTGGTGGTTTCTGTTGGCATTTCTGAATAATGGCTTAATTTAGACACATATAAAATAATAAAAATTCATGCTCATTCACAATGAGCATTTGAACAGAGACCTCAAAAATTGTTTTTTTGAAGAATCAAAACCATATCATGTACTTTAAAGTCTTAGGTACTTTGCATCTTTCATAGCAAGGATAAAGTTCACCTTAGACAGTTGGCAATTTATATTTATGTACAAAATGCTACCAAACCAAATTGCTGTTTGCCCTTTCTTGTAAGATACATACAAAAGTGAGAGTTGTCTTTGTGTCAGGTGCCAGCACATTTCGTAGACTGATTTTGTGCACGAAAATGTTTAATTTCAGAAGGCAGATTAGGTCTGTGCTGTACAGTTTTCAGTGTGAGCACAAAATCATTTTATTGACAAACACATTTGGACAAGATGTTTGCAATGTAAAATTTGTCTAACACACTCAAATAGAATATTATGCCTTAAATCTATATTGACTCTGTTAATGTCTAAAAAGCTCTGTTACATAACTTATGAATCCAATTGCATAAATTCAACCATTAGCTTCTTTTCAAGGAAGCAAATCTATAATTATGAATGACTCATGTATTTTGTATTTCTCATCACATCTAAAGAAAGAAGTGAGGTTCTGTACCAGAATGGGGAAAGACAGTGAAAACCTGGATCCACACTATTTTAGTGACCATATTATCTTTCCAAAGCTGTTTTTTGTTCAGTAGGTACAACTGAATTAATAATTCCTATTTTCTGGGATCATTTACGTACAATCCTCTATTTTTGAATGCTAATCCAAGAAGATTGCCACAGACTTATTTAACCTCATATAATTCCATTGCAGTGTTTTAGCTGAGAATGGGTTTGGAAACTACAGTAGAGTAAATACTAGTAAGTGAGTAAGTTAGGGAGTCTGTTAACGCAACTTCCCTTATGTAGCACTTTCATTCTGAATGACAAAGGTGACATGCTGTACTGCACTTCATGTCCATGGCTGCCTCCTTCACTGGTTCTAAGCATAAAGACTGAAGCTTAAGGACTAATTCTGTTGCAGCTGGTGTTGCTTTCGGTGTTCCTGGTGGTGGTGTGTCATCAGCCCTTGACACAGAATAGTTGTTAAATAAATATGGATTTTAAAGAAAATTTTGTTGCTTTACCTTTGTCCTTTCAACCTAATAACACGCTGAAAGCACAAGAAAATTAAACAAAAACTTTTGGAAAAAACACAAATTGCTAACTTCTTGAAAAGGCATTTTCTCAAACCTCTTAGTTTCAAGAGTGAAACAATGAAAAGTACACTTCAAGGCAACTCGAAAGTGATAACACAGAGAATGGAGTGTTGCATCAGTTGGAATTTGTGAAAGTTCAGTATGGGAAGAGATCCTTTTTTTTACTATTATGTACAAACTTGTTCAGTTTGGAATATATTCTGAGTAGGAAACTATTTGCGAAAAAGAGTGAATGGCCTTGAATTTTAGAAGTACAGATAGAAAGGAAAGTAAAGGTAACTTGGTATTCAATGTTGTGGGTTGGAAAAATTTTCTGTGGACAAACACCGCCCAGTAGCTGATGTGTTCCATGGATAGCAGAATTTCACTGCTGCTATTGGAAGTTGAAAATAACCCCAGAATTCCATGTAGTCTCATCAACATCAAATAAGGCACTCAGACCTCCAGCTTGCAAGTTTACAGGGCCAAAAGTATGCAGCAGGTATTCTGCGTTTTTCAAAAAGAAGTAAGATCAGTTGCTTGTGAGCTCTTATATCACTGTTGGAAGGAGTACAGAAGGAATTCCAAGGTTCTGGTTTCTACCATCCTCTTTTCAAAGCAGTCTCAACCCACTGTCTCTAACATCACCTGCAAAAACAACATTAAATCATTTGATCATTCTCTATGTCCACCTTGTGAAGGTTTGAAACTCCTTCCATCCACCCAGTGCACTTAGCGGAACTTGTGATTCATCTTTATCCTTCCCACTCAGTACCTTTTGTTGCCTAACAGAAACGTGGTCCCACGTTTCCATCTTGAGTACCATAGTATGGAGATCAAACTGATACAGGTGAATCCCTTGCTCATCACTCCTCAGAACTTTCACACCTTATTCTTTCCTAAAACTCTGAAAATTTTCATCAAATTAAGCTACTTTGAAGCCCTCCAAAGACTCTTAACTTCGATTTATGATTCCTTGAAAATTTTAAAACCTGTCTCACTGTCACTCTGTGTAACCACTCTTGGCACAATTTTCAGTAATCCCAATATCTGTATAAGTTATATTTCCAGTGCCTTCACCTTTCATTTACTTGATCTTTGCGCCTTTGATGATCTCACCTACCTTCCTGCCTTGAAAATTACTTCCGATGCTCACAGCATAGTGGTTCTGTAGTCGCATCCTTACTCTAATCTAAATTTCAACCCACTAATCTATAACCATAGCTTAAAAGCTCACTCTTTCAAATACTTTAACTCCTAAATTTTTTCATGCTGCACAGGCTAATTAACTGCCTCTCGAGTGTCTCATCTTTTACTTCCCTTCTTTCTCGCTTGAAGCAAAATTAATTATTATAATAACCTCTTTTCAGACAAACTCAATTTCCTTGGCCTTTTTCTGCTACTTCTTATTCACCTGTCAAAACCATAACTTTGAGAAAAAAATCATGCTGACTGTTGTCACTATGAAATCACAATTATTAATTTCAAGTGGATCCTTAATAACGCCAGAAATCATGTTGAACTTCCCGACTTCAGTCCCTCTCCCACTTTCTTAAAATTAGATTTCACATGTTTTCTAGTCACATCAAACTGAAGCTCCTCTTCATCGGACCTCAAGCACATTTGATGACCCAACGTCTACTGAAGCTTCTTTAACAATACCTCATTTTATATAAACTGGTTTTGTTCCGACCTCATGGTATATTTTCCAAATGAGTACTACATTCTGTCTTGCAACTGTTTTACAAGTAATATTTCACCAGCAAGCCTTTCACTTCCTTTGTATAAGTTTTGCTCTTGATTGGATGATTCCCACCAGTATATAAACAATTTTTATGTTCTCAATTAAAATAAGTTGGAAAGTACTGTATTGTATTCTTTTTTTTTTTTTTTTTTTGGTACCGGAAATTGAACTCACAACCTCGCACTTGCTTGGCAGGGGCTGTGCTGCTGAGCTAAATCCCCGGCTTGTATTATTTTTTAACTACTTTTATTTGTACACTTTTGCTACACATAATGATCACATTGATCATAGGGCATTTGTACCTGTATGTAATATATCGTGATACTTTATTCTTGAGTCTACTATTTTCTCTAGTGATGGTTCTATTGCTCAACTATCTCCACACTGCAAATTTTGCTGTCCTGGTTCTTCTCATTGACATTTTACCAAGCTTTTAAATTTTATAATATATTTAACATAGCACAAACCAAAGAATAAAGCAAAGGTATGTCTTAAGCAATTATTTTAGGAGCTAGTGTGTAGTGCAGTGGCAAAGTGCTTAGCTAGCATGCAAAAAGCCCTGCGTTTAATCTATAGCATGGCCAAATTAAAAGCAAAAGTAGTATTATAGCACTAACTAGCTTATAAGTACAACACATGTTAGAAAATAGAACCTTTGCTGATCTTTAGAATGCCTGCACAGAATCTCCTCAACCTTTACTTTTAATTAGGATTAAGAGTAGTCATTATTTTGGCTATAATGGGAAGCACTCTTTACTATCCTCACTTATCTATTTTTCACTCATCTCATTGGATTTCCCCTCATCTACTATAGAGGTATTCTTTTGAAATTCACCAAAACACTGTGTTGTTAAAGCCTGTGCACCCTAATTTTAGTTAAGGGATGAGAATTTGACTAGTGGTATTTATCTCTTTTTTGAATACCATGTATTTATTTCTTTTCCCCATTACACTTCTTATCATCCAATCTCCTTTACTGTTTTATTTTCATTTCACAAATTTATTTTGTTACTGTGGGACAGTAAAAATAAACTGCCCCATGAAATTCACCCTCTTAGTTACTTTAAATGTGTTTTACAGTTGCAACATCATTCAGTGTATGTACACTGTTGTACAGCAATTACCTAGAACTTCACATCTTGCATAATTCAAGCTCTACGCATAATGAATGCCAACTACTTCCGTTTCTTTTCTACCCATTGGCAGTCACCATTTTACTTTCTGACTCTATTAAATTGACCATGTTTTCCTCCCTCACAACAGTGGAATTATGCAGTATTAATTATTCTGTGACTTGCTTATTTCATTAACCTGTATCTCCAGTGTTAGCCCATGGGGGAGTATACATTGGAATTTCCTTCCTTTTAAGGCTCAATATTATTTTACTGTATGCGTGTATCACAACCTCTTTATTCCCTCATTGTCAATGGGCATTTCAGTTGTTTTCTCATCCTAACTATAACAGATAAAGCTAAAATAAATATGATATTGTAAATACTCTTCAATGTCTTGTTTCCAGTTTTTTCCATAACTACCTAGAAAAAAACATCCTGAGTCATGTGGTAGTACATTTTGAGGGGCCCATATACTGTTTTCCATAATGACTGCCCTATTTTATATTCAGACTAACTGTGCTCCAACATTTTAATTTCTCCACATGCTCACTAGCATTTATTGGTTACAATTTTTTAGATAATAGTCATTGTAACAGGCATGAGGGAATGTCCATTTGTATTTTTGACTTGTATTTTCTTGCTAATTCATGACACTGAGCAGCTTTTCACATGCATGTTGGCCATTTGTATGTCCATTTGGGAAAAATGTCTACTTAATATCTCATCCATTTTTACTTGGGTGGTATGAGTATTTTTATTGCACTCATTGGTGTTGAGGGTAGGATTTCCTTCTATGCTTTTCATATTTTCCCCTCATTCTATACATACTTTTCCAGTCTATTTTTCCCCTTTGACATAATCATACTTGTCTATTATCTGCTTTAATTTTTGTTCCCTGATTTTTTGTTTCAATCCAACAATCTGTTGCAAGATTAGTATTTTGAAGTTTTTTCCCTTTGAGTTGTTTTAGTTTTACAGTATAAATGTGTTATGATGTCATTTTTTCTCTTCTAGGAAATTTTTGTGTATATTGTAAGATAGGGATCCAATTTCCAATTTCACTATGCATATAAATGTCCAGTTTTCCCCACACAATTTGATGAGGTGGAGCACACTTCTTTCATTTATGCAGTCATGGTACCTTTGTCAATAATTATTTATTGACGGGTATATTCTACAATGTTTCTTCCATTGCACCCCTCTACCTGTCTGTCTTTCAGCCAGTATCATACCATGTAGTATTATATCTTTGTACCATATGAAAGATCTACCTTTGCACCTCTAACTTTGCTCTTTGTCAACATTCTAATGGCTGCCTGAGATGCTTTGTGTTGCTGCAAGAATTTTTGCATTAATTTTCCACTTTTGAAAAAAGACTGTTAAGATTTTGATTGAAATTGCACTGTACCTGTGGATCCCTTTGGGTAGTATAAGCATATTATCAACATTCAGTCTTTCAGTCCATTAAGGTGAGATATGCTTACATTTATTTGAGTCTATAAACATGTATAGCTATATTTTGTTGTCTTCATCATCTACGTCTCTCACTTCAATGGTTACGTGTATTTCTTAGTGTTACACTTGAACATTTTTATAAATGATATTTCCCCCTTTATTTTGAGTTTTGAAAATTTTACTGGCAATACAAAGCCATGAAATAATGGTTGTGAGTTGATTTTACATCCTGTAACTTTATTAATATTTTTAATTTTTTCTGGCTTTTTTCTTTTCATTTAATATTGAAAATGTCTGCCTATAAAATGATGTTTTCTGTATATGTGACCAGAGATAATTGTGTTTCTTCCTTTCCACTTTGGATGGATTTACTCCATTTTTTTACCCAATTTATCTAAGTAGAAGTAATGAAGCAGCAAGAAAGGGCATCAGTGATTTCTTTCTAGTGTGGGCAAAATGTGTTCCATTTTTCATCATGAGGTGTGGTGCAGCAGTTGCTATGTATATACATACATATTTGAATTAATTCATAGTTTGGTGATGGTCTTTTTCCATGAAATGGTGTTGAATTTTGTCAATGCCTTTTGTGAAATCATGTGATTTTTATACATCATTTTGATTTTGTAATGTGTCACCTTGATAATTTTAATGTATTCCACTAGTCTTCTCTTACAAGGATAGATTCCATTTGGACCTATATGGTGTATACGGTCCTTTTAATAGTTGCCCTGGATTCAGCTTGCTAATATTTTATGAAGAACTTTCTGAACCTATATGCATCGGATGCTTTTCTAGAGTTTTCTTACACTGTACGGTCTTTGACTAACTCTGGTGAGGATGAGACTGTAGTCATAAACTGAGTTAAATGTGTCCCTATGGCCTCAGTGGTGTTAATTTTCTTTAAATGCACATTGCAATCCTCCAGTGAACATATTTTATCCTGGACTTTTTTGTGATGAGAGTTTCTTTTTTTATTTCTGATTCAATTTGCCTACAAGATATAACTGTGTTCTTATTTCCCTTTTTTCATTATTCCATGTTGATATGCTGGATATTGCTTGAAAAATTTCATTTTTTTCACAGTAACTCAAATTTGATGCATAATTATGCATAGTAGTTTCATAATCCTTATTTCTGTGGCATCAATTTCAATGGCTTTACTTTCATTTTCAATTTTATTTATTTCAATCTTCTCTGTTTTTATTAGTTTAGCTAAGGGTTAGGCCAATTTGTTGATCTTTTCAAAACACAATTTCTACTTTTATTGCTTTTTCTTATTCTCTATCTCATTTATTTCTGCTCTAATCTTTATTATATCCTTACTACTGCTAACTGTGGTACTTGTCTTAGTTACTTGTCTTGTTTCTGGGACAAAATGCCCAACACCCAAAGTTAACGGGAGAAAAGGTCATTTAGCTCAGTCTGTAGAGGTTTTAGTCCATAATTTGCTGACTCCAAGGTAGGGTGGCACATGGCAGAGAGGCAACAGTTCATGACGTCAGAAGACAGAAAAAGCAATAAGAGCAAAGGAGGAAGAGAGAGAAAGCAAGATTCTTCTCCTCCCTTGTATTATATGCAGCAGGTTTAGCACTCATAATCATCATCTCAGCATTGGACCACAACTGCGTGAGGCTTTGTGGGGACATCTAGACAGAAACCATGACAGTACTGGATCCCATAAGTTTTGGTGTATTGTATTTGTGTGTACCTGTGTGTCTCTGTGTGTCTCTGTGCATCTTAAAATATTTTCCAAGTCCCTCTTTTTTTTGTTTTTCTCCAGTATCAGGAATCGAACTCACGACCTTGAGCTTGCCAGGCAGGAGCTGTGTGGCTGAGCTAAATCCTCAGCCCCTCCAAGTCCCTCTTGATTTCTTCTTGAATCCATTGGTTTTCTAAAAGTGCAATGTTTGATATTCACATGATTGTTAATTTTACAGTTTTCTTTCTACTACTAATTTGTATTTACACTCCATATAACATACTCAGAATAGATATCTTTCACAATTTCAATCACTTTAAATTCATTAAGGCACATTTTGTAACCTAATGTCATATGCAATATCTACTGGAGTACATCTAATGTTAGTTTTGGAAGAATATGCAGTCTATTTTTATTTGGTGGAATGTTTGTGATATGCCAGTTAGGTCTATTTGGTCAATAGTGTTCTTAAAATCCTCTCTTTCCTTTTTAAATTTGCTTAATTGTCATACTCATATTTGAAAGTAATGTATTGAAATATATTACTACTCTTGGCATTTCACCCTTGATATTATAGACATTTGATTATGGATTTTGGCGTAGGATATTAGGAGTGTGTGTGTGTGTGTGTGTGTGTGTGTGTGTGTGTGTGTAAAGTTTATAGTTCTATATTCCTTGTAAATTAACTCTTATAAGATGATGTCTTTGTTTATCTTTCGTGAAGTTTTCCACTTAGAGTTGTTATGGTTGATACATTGTTTAAACTTGAAGAGTCTAAAACTTAACTAATTAACTCAGCAGTTCTACATCCTGGGGTGAAAGGAATGCGCCCTTACAGCTCTGGATGTTGCTCACCATGTCAACTTAAAAAGTCTAAAAGTTGATTCTGCCCTTGCTTCATAAATATCCTCAGCTTGTGAAAGAGGAGTGCTTGGAGATGCTGACATACAAAAAAGCTTCCGCCCCTTTTTGCTCTTGCTGATTTTGCTGTTTTCTGCTGCCTTAAACTGTTGCCCCTGTGCCATACCATGCTGCCTTGGGGCTAACTGATTAAGGATGGAAACCTCCACAAGCTGTGAGCTAAATAACCCTTTCCTTCCTTAATTTTGGGCATCGGGTATTTTGTCACAGTAATACAAAAAAAAGTAACCGAGACAGAGTTTACTTAAGGGTACTCTCTTATGTTCTGTTTTGGTTAAAATTTGCATGGAGCATCTTTTTCTAGAAACTGTACTCACTTTCACCCTCTGTGTATCTTTAAAATCAAATGTGTCTCTTGTGTACATTTGTGGTGCCTAACTGATTACCTGTCAACTTGAGTGAGCATGGTTCTGGCCTTGGAAGACCCACTTTACCGGGGAGAGTTGTCCAAATTGTATAAAAGGAGAATGGGAGGGGAAGATCTCAGCTCATTTTCCTTGGAAGAGCTTTGTGGTGGCTGACTTTCCTTGCAAGAGCTTTGGCTCTTCTCTTTAAAAGAGTCCTCGTCATTGCTAAGGATGGCTTCCTTTCTCTTCAGGGGAGCTCCTGTCTTTGCCTTTGCCTTGCTTATCATTTACTGCCTTTTGGCACAGATTCTTCAGCTTCCAGCATCAGCCATTCACCTGGCAGTGCAGACTCTTTATCTTTTAGGTCCAGCCCTTTAACTTCCCTGCACAGACTCCTCGGCATTCTATCACAGACCCTTCTGCCTCCTGATGACTCCTACAGGACATCGCCATGGGCTCCGGGCCTTCATCTGGATACCGATCTCTAGCACAGACAGACCTTTTGCACTCTTCTACATTTGACTGTTTGGTGGCCACCGTAGGCCAATTTTGTAAATTTCTGTGTCCTTCAATAAATCTGTCTCAGAGTCTATGCAGTGTTTGGAGGAGCCTTGCCCCAGCCCTGCAAGCTCTTGTAAGCACCTATTAATGTAACAGCATATACTCCACCTTGTTTTTTATCCATTCCATCCATCAGTTCTTCCTGGGGAGTGAAATTTATATGTAGGTAATTACAGATCATAGTTGTGACTGCAATTTTGTTACCTGTTTTATCTTGTAAGATTTTGCTCTCTTTCCCTCTCTTGGGTCTCTTGCAGTTCAGTGGGTTTTTTTCGTTGTTGCAATGTGGGTTGGTTCATTTCTCATTTTCTTTCATATAACTTATATCGGTGTTTTTACTCACCATGGCACTTTCATTAAAATCATTCTGTAGTTATAATGATTTATTTTACACTGCTACCAACTTAATTTCAATCATATATTGTCTTCACAATCCTACTTGTGTATTTTATCACAAATATCTTCTTCTATTGTATATCATTTATATGTTTTATACTTCTTTAACCTTTTATCTTTTAAATTCAATACACAATACACACCACCACTACAGTATATGTGTCATATGTCTGTATGTTTACTTTTAACTGAAAATGACATACATGAACATTCTTGTTACTAATATTTTTTGTCTTCATTTAGGGAATTGTAAAGCACATTTAGTAGTAATTTTGGTGATTTTTTTTTTACTCAGCTTGATCAAGTCTCGTGTTAAATCCCCCAAGTGAAGGTTTATGTTTAAAAACTCCTTGCATCTTGTAGTCAGGGCTTGCATGGGAATAGGTTTAATACAGGACACATAACTTATAGGATTATTTTATAATACTCACCGAAAGAGTCAAATGCAGAGGAGTGCAGGAGATCTGTTCATGCACTAGAGAGCCAAAGAATGCAGCTGAGGGCCTGGATCCCATAGCATTGTCCTGCACAAGTCCAGCTGAAGACCTAGAGCCCACAACGATGTCTCATACAAGTCTGTGTCAAAGATCTGACTGGGAAACCCCAAATGTCAGTGGCGGAAACTAAAAGTCTGTGCTGACAGGGTGAAGCATTTGCTCCAGCAGGCTGAGGTATCTGCACGGGAGCCAGGAAGTGATGCTCAGTGCAAAGATCAGAGCTCCCCTAAAAAGTATTCCAGCCATCCTCAGCAGTAACAGAGACCAGACCTCCTCCTCCTAGGAGAACAGATGAATTCCTATCAGGAAAACCAGCCCAAACAAAGCTTCTGCTGGGAAATCAGGAGCATACAATCTTCCTCTAGCATTTTTCCTCTCATATCACTGTGGCCACAATCCTCAGGTGGGCTTTGCATGCCCAGAACCCCACTGACTCAGTTCAGCTGGGTGTTCCAATTTGACCATTAGTTAATCCACCACAAATCTAAATTTGCTGCTCAACTGTTTTATATTTTTGAATATTTCCTTTTTGTTGAAATTCTAATTTTGTTCATGTATCATGTTCTGAGTCCACCAAGCATTTCTTTGATAATAAATTTGAATTATTTGCCTGCTACTTTATAGACCTCCATTTTCTGGAGAGTCAATATCTGGAGATTTAGTTTGACCCTTTAGTTAGGTCATGTTCTTCTGTTTTTCAGTGTATCTCACTAGTTTGTGCTGCCATCCTCACATGTGAAACGACAGTCACTACTCTCACTCCTTATACCCTGATTTTGCAGTAGGAAAAGTTTTTGCAGATCAGTCTGGCTATAGTTCTTGGAGTTTCTTAAATATTTTCTATGGTTGTATCTCTGGATTGGGGCAGGCAAATTGCCAACCACTTTAGGAATTCTATTTTAATATTTTTCTCATCACAAGAGCTTGTAAGTTCTTATTCTCTCTGATACTCTTTGTGAAGGTGTAGGTTTTCTGAAGCAGCAGAAACATAAACAGCAGACAGTGAGCTCTCTGCAGACACTGAAGCTGCTGGTTCTTTGAACTTGAAATTCCCACTTCCTGGAGCTACGAAAAATAAATGTGTCTGTTGTAAGCCACCTTATGTATATTCTAAGAGGCCAAAGAGTGTAAGACAATTTTTTCAACATCTTTCTATCCTTTGTACTACTTCTGTCACTTATTGTGCATATACACAGTACAAATATATAAATCAGTCATATGGCATTAAGATACTATTATAAGACACTACGTTTTCTCGAACAGTTGAGAAAAGTTTTCTAAAGAACTTTCTGTGCACCTATACAAGTTTTCAAATCTTACCTATTGAAAATTTCCATCTGTTTTCCTGAGAAAAGTGCTTTAACATTTCTCATAACTCAGGTTGCTGCTGCTGCCGATTTTCTCCTTATATCCCTCACTAAAACAGCCCTGATGTTACACTGATGTTTGAAAGATACCTTTCGTCATTGTAAAATTCTAGATTGATGGAGTTTTCCTCCTTTTTCAGATCTTTAAAAATATTGCTCCATTTTCTTCTCCCATGGGTGTACTCATAATTGCCCTACTGTTTTTTGTTTCTCTGCACACAAAATATTCTATTCATCTTGTTATGAAATATATCTATCTTTCTCTGGCTTCAAAAATTTATTATAATATGCTTGTGAATCTATTTCTGCTTCTTCTGGGAGTTCATAGAACTATTAAAATCAAACTGTATAGATTCCAACAGTGTTTGAAAATCTTGCCTCATATTCTCACTAAAGTTGTTTGTTATTTTGCTTTTGTTTTTATTCTACTTTGTTTCATGTAGATAGTTCTATTCTTTGTTTTTAAATATATTTATCTATTTAACAATAAAATATCTTGATAAGCCAAACTTTCACAAATTTCATGTTCTGTTCTTAGATGTAGCATCTGAGTGATTTTGTCTTATTATATCTTCCATTGTTGGAGAAGTTTCCCACTTTTTGAGTATTTTTAGACAGGTTTTCCCTATGCAGTTCAACCTGGTCTTGAACTCACTCTTTAGCCCATCTGGCCTCAAATTCACAGCAATCCTCCTGCCTCAGCCTCCTGAGTGCTCAGATTACAGGCTTTCACCAAAACACCTTGCTTTCCCATTTTTGATAGTTAATAATCAAGTGTATTTTAGCCCTGGGTGTATTCTGTGAATTTCTAACTTGCTTCTCCGTAATCATTCTTTATACAGCTTGTGATCTTTCTATCTATATAATTATGGTTTAGGATTGAAATAGAATGGGGGCAGCAGCTATGCCGACTTCTGGATTTCTTTTTCTCCATAGCTGTATTCTTGGATTTAGTCTTACTCACAAAATAAAATCACCTCCACTTCCTTACACTTAGTGTTTGGTCTCTGTATGTCTGAAAATAGACATCAAGTACTGCAGTGTGTATAATTCTTTCTGGCAGTGTAAAACTGTTGAGGACTGACCCTAGTTATTTATTTCTTGCTCAATAATTACAGCCATGTCTTTCCTATTTAATTTTTCTTAAAATTCCTCACAAATAAAGGAAGTGTGTTTCTACTTGCACCAGTCTGGCTCTCAGCATTTTCCCACCTATCCTATTTCACTGATTAATTTGGTTGTTGGTTGTTACATTTTGACTTTCCTGAAACTCCCGGAGCAGATACTTATCTTCTTTGTTTTGCTTCACTAGTCTCCAGTCCCTCAACAATTCCTGGCACAGGGGCACTGAATAAACGAATGTTTTTTTGAATTAATGCTTGTGAATAGATATGAAGGAACTCACTGTTATGCAAAAGAACCACTATAAGTACTACTTAGGCAACATGCAGTTAACTGTGGCATCTTGTCACTTCTTCCAGTTGTTATTCATTTTCCTAAAGAAATATCATCATGCACTTAGCTGGAGGTAGTCCATATCTGTAGAAAAGAGCAAAATGCATACACAAAACATTATGATTTCATAAAAATAAAGGCTGTACACTCCAACAAAATAACCGTGGCATGCATCTACCAGATATAATATTTACTCAGAAAATCTAAATAGTCTCCTTAGACCCAGAGTCAACAATGCACTGAGTTAAACTCAAAATGTGCATATCCTCAAGAAATAGATGCGATCCTGAGGTTTTCCTTCATGTTTGCCTTTACAGACTCACCATGGAATTTATTGGATACCATCAGACTTGCCAATCATCCTACTTTTACCCAGCCATGGTTTGGTATAGAAATCCACACTTATTTCTCTTTTAGAGTCCCCCAGCTCCAGGTCTAACCCAGTAGCTGCTATGTCCCTTCATTGACATATTAACTTAAATTCTTTAAAAGATCAGATAACAAGGTCTAAGGAAAGAGCGCTTCCATTTCTAACCTGAAGGAATGGCTTGGACAGAATTTACCCTGCCATATCAATCACACGCATAGACAAAATGCATTTAACAATTTTCAGATCATCGAAAAGAGAGAGTTGAGCATGGTGACACTCAAGACCCTGGTGTAAAAGAGACATTGTCCCACCAAGTGAATGGTGAGAATGTTCATGCTAGATTGGGTAAAAGAGAAGCACTAATGAAGCAGAAAGGAAAATCACCATTTGCTGAGGTGCAGAGACAGAATTCTAAGGTCTGAGATGGCAATGGATTGACATTTGGAGGCAAAATAGTGCAAACAGAGAAGGCACAAAAGCTGAGAACTGTTCAGGTATGTAGAAGGGTCTTCCAGTCTTTGGTTTAGAATTTACTAGTTTGTTTGCAAGAGGAAAATACCTGCAGCCTGTGAAAAAAACCAGCAGAAAGGGGAAGAAGAAGAAATCTCTATTGCTTTTAAATAATACAAAGTATTTCATGTTCTTACACAGAGTGGAAAGAACTGTCCCTCAGGAAACTGTTTTCGGAGTTTAGGAGGAGCTAAAACGCCCTACCAGGACTAGGAGACTGCCTACGCCAAACTTGAAAGGAAGCTTCAAAGCAGAAAACTAATCTGGAAGATCGAAAAGAAAACCTAAAACATACGAAGAAAATCATAGCTCTAAATGTAAAATTTCTATTTCTCATGCAATATAACATCCTAGTAAACAAAGAGATAAGAAAATACCCAAACACCTAGGAACAATACTAGTTTAAAATGAAAAGTAAATATGAGAAGGCTAAGGGAAAGTGGAAAAGAAAATCAAATACAACTTCAAGGAATGTACCATATATTATTTAATGAAAAATATATTTATGTAATTAATAGCAGGTTATTCCCTGGTGAACTTTAATATATCGTTAGGAGTGATCCAAACTAATTACAGAGAAAAAGTGTGGAAAAAATTAAACACTATAAATGATCTGCCAAAAATACTAAGAATCCAACATGTAGGAATGTTTTTCAATGTAGAGTTGAACAAAAGAAAGTATGCTTTTCTTTACTCCTGTTTTGATCAAGTTTTTATAATAGGCCTCAGCTTAAAAAACCGAGTCTACATTATGTATTTCATAATGCACACACCTATTAGAAACATGTAGCATGCCGCTCAGCATACATAGAAGAGCAGCTCTCAAGTTTACACTTACTTACATCTACTTCAAGAGCTTCTGGGTGAATTTTCAATACCAGACAAGCAATTTTTTTTTTTAAGTTTAACTTCCATAATAAATCCTAATGTCTTTAACATTAAGCAATATGCTCTTAAAGAAGCACTTTTTCAACTGTGAAAGGTATTGAATTTTGGCAGCTTTAATTTTACTTCTTTGTGCTAAAGTTATTATTCTAGGTTTGGGGCAAATGTCAGTGAGTGTCATTCTCAAAATCATTTTTCCACATTGCCTTTGAAAATATTGAGGCATTCTAAACACTGTCTGACACAAAAGATATGCCTTCCTGTTGCACCATAAGGTTTTGCACTCTATGGTCTAGCTGACATTCTCATTGAGCCTGTAGTAATCCCTGTAAGAGGTTGATATCCACAGTTCCTAGAGATTACCTAGGAACACTTGTTGTATTACAAAAGTTAAATATTAATTGTTTTAAATTCACAATGAATTTTCATTTCCCTTTTGATATCTTCTTCATAAACATACCAAGCTTTCATTGCCAATAAAGAACTTCTTATAGAAAGAAACATTTCTCTTTCTAGGCTTTAATCTCTTGCATTTTGCTGCTGAATCCTCCGTCCTTAGATATATGTCTAGATTTGCCAATATTCAAAAGTTCTACAGAGAGCACACACTCTATTAATGTCCAGTTGACACTCTTTATTAAGGCTGCTCCTGCCTTTCAAAAGTAACTAAATTCACTCTATTAATTAACAGAGTGTTATGTTCCATTATACACTATAGTAGTAATCAGAACTTTATAAGTAAATTTAAATTTATACTTTTCTTGCAATTATTAAAAATGTCTTACCATCTCTCAGAATATATGTTGCAGTTTAATAACAGTAACAGTTCAGAAAAAGGAATAAATAAGCCAAGCACAGAGAAAACTATTTAACCTACTGTGTCTCTGAACATTTTTCAAGATACATGTCATATTAGACTTCCATGGCCACATAATGGATTATAATTCACAATAACTGTCATTTGTTTCCTTTTGTGCCAGTTTATTTTTGTGGGAGAATCCTGGTTCTCTTTGTCTAAGATTCTTTCTAAATACAAAACCATACCTTTCTAAAGAACAATGAAAAATATATCGTCATTACTGTTATAAATGCTGCTGTACCACTGCTGTACCCAAGAGTAATTATATTCCTCAGAGTTCTCTGTATATGCAAGGAGGGTTGGGGATAGAGAGAGAGAGAGAGAATGGTATAGGGAGCTAGACAGAGTGGAAGACAGACTTGCAGAGAGGTTTACTAGTTGATTTGGAAGAATAGGTTTAAATAAGAATGGAAGTTGAAAGGTCTCATAGTCTTCTGTCTGTAAGGCTAGAGATTCAGGAAAGAGTGTCTAAAGCATGTTCCCTGAAAACCAAGAAACCTAATGATGCCCCATCACAGAGTGTAGTCCTGTCTAGCAAGCCAGCAGAGAGAGCAGATTATCTTTTTCTCCATCTTTTACACCTCTTGGTCCTTACTGGATCGCGTGAGGCCTGACTACATTGGTTAGGGCCACCTACTTTGACTCATCCTGCAGATTCAGATTTTAGTTTCTTCCAGAAGGAGCCTTGCAGAAACACTCAATGTACAAACACTCAACATAATCGAAATATTTCACACAGGGACTGCAGGCAGGAGATGTTTGACACAACTCAGAACTCACGGAGGTTCAGCATCACAGATGTGGCAGGAAACGGAAATAGTCACCCTGTGTGGGTCCCTTGGAGATGGGGGAGTTAAGATGGGATTGAAAACCTGAAAGCATTGTCACAATGTATCAATTTACTGATTTTTTCACTAGGACATCTGTTATGGTTGATACAGTGCGTCAACTTGGGGAGTCTAGAGGTTTAGCTAAGTGACTCAGTAGTTCTGCATCCTGGGGTGAAAAGGACACACCCTTACCTCTCTGGGATGCTGTGCATTGTGTCAGTTTGAGAAGTTTAGAAGGTAAACTATGTGATTCAGCAGGGAGTGAGGGTGCTTACTTTGTATTCATCCTGAGCCTGTGCAAGAGGAAGGCATGGAGATTATGTGAGTGCTACATGCGCCCTCGCTGGGGGTAGCCTGCTTACTATATAAGGGTGGGAAAAAGGCTTGCTCTTTTCTGTTACTCCTCCCTTTTGCTCTTGTTGCTTTGCTGTTTTCTTCCGCAATGAACTGTTGCCCTCTGCCATGTGCCACCCTGTCTTAGAGCAGCTGAGCATGGACTGAAATCTTCACAAACTCTAAGTTAAATAAACCTTTCCTACTTTCATTTTGGGAGTTGGGTATTTTGTCTCAGCAACAGAGAAAAGTAAACAGAGAAAAGTAAAAGACAACATAGGTGGTCTCTGCTTTTTGCCTTTTTTTATTGTCAAGTGCTACTGAGAAAAATAGCTTTTAATAGACTGTAGAGAACATGGCCAGTAAAATGTGACTGCCTAACTAATACAACAAATGTAATTATCCAATAAATTATTGTTTCATGAATGTATCAGAATATTTTCAATTTTTTTATCTGAGAGTTAGAAAATAGATGTTCATGAAAATAGGAGCCTGCCTGTTTTTACCCACTGCACCAAAACTAACCACAATTCAATGCATAGTATTTTAATCTTTAAAAATTATCATTTAATCAAATGTATAATAAATTATATACCTTACGGCTGTCACCTACACCATCCCATTGCCTCACTAAAATATTATATAACAGTTTCTGTAATAATTCACTCCAAGACAATCCCCATGCCAAGTGAAGCAAAGGGTATAGCATGAACTTACTATATTTAAAGAGGATATAATTAGCTAAGAGTTGTATATAATTAGCTATAAGTAAAGGAATCTTCAGACCTGGGCTGGCATCTAATTAATTATATTAGTAGTTCTCCAGCCTACCTCCTATTAGAACTGTCTAGTCATGCCTGCTAGTAAGGGACATTGCCAAAACACTTAACATTGGGGTGCACTGGGTATTAAGCCGTGACATAGTGTTGAAGTTGTGAAGACCATGGAATAACGGGCTCTGTGTGACTAACAGTTCTACAGTGGCTTTGGGTCTGTGCTTTTGCAAATACTATAGAATTCAGTGATCTTAGGAAACTTGAAAAGTTAGAGACCTCTAGTCTACAACCAATTGTTAGCTATTTAAAAATTATAGCAACTTATTCAAAATGGAGAGCTTTAAAGTTCTCTATTTTTGCTTTATAATTATGTATAAATATTCTGAGGGCAAAAAAAAACCCTGAATTTATTTACAGAAAAAAGTTTCAAAATGACCATTTATTTTTGTTTCAGAAATATCTTTTCTTCTTATTTAAAACTGTTTTATTCTTTTTATTTTAGCCTGATTAATTGAAATGTACTCTCAGGTGACCCTCTAATAGTATTTTTGAATCTTTCACCTACAGCATTAAAAGCTCCTGGTTTTATGAAAACTAAACTGTTTCATATTCCTCACACATCAGCCAATACTGGATTCAGAGCAGGTGATTCTAAGAGGATGAGTTATCTGGACACAATAGATAACAAAATATTTAAATGGATAGAATAAACAAAGCAATTCAACAGACAGAGCAAACAAAGTTAGGGAAGTCAAAGGGTCTCAGTAAGATGCTTTATCATTTGAAGCACCATTGTTTAAATAGCATTCTGTAAAAAAAGCTAGTGTCTTCAAAATATACATATTTGTTTTGTTAATAAAGTCTCTCTAGTCAAACATTGGAAGACATGAGATTTAACAGCATTATCTAAATTTCTTTTTGCATTACTGGAAACATATTTTCCATAATATTACTTTGAATTTCAAAAGAATAAGCTATGATATAAGAATCTTTCCCAAATCACCTACCCTTTCAGTCTTTATCATGTTAATATTCTACAAAATACAGATTAAAAATGGGTGGAAGTTAGGCCAAAATTTAAAAGGCCCTTTCATTGTACTGAACCCTAGATTCTACTAGGTTTCAGAACTGCAAGAAGATTTTCCTCATTAAATCACTTCAATCTCACCATCTACTAACACACGTGTACACACACACACTTTCTTGTCTCTCAGCCTTTTAAAGAAAGCCAAAATTTTCTTTGTACAAGAATATTTTCTCAATAATTTTACCTGGTGGTTTATGCTCCAGCACTCGTAGATTTCTAATCTTCTATGTTAATTCTTATTTATTCCTTTTCACTACAATAATTTTAAAATTTAGTGCTGGGAATATGGCTTATATTTTTAATAGCTTAGAATCTTACACCTAGTGAATCTGAGCTTAGATTCTAATAGTTCAAAGAAGACAAGGGATTTAATGGCTATTTATGTTTGTTCCATTTGGCAAGGGGTTGAGGAGAGATAAGGAGATGATAGAAATTGCATTTGCCTAGGAAGTAGAATTTAATACAGGATTTCCAACATAGTTATGTGGCTGAGTGAGGTATTTAAAGCCACAAAACATGTGTTACATGTTCTGATATTCATAAAGAGAATACTAGAGTAGGAACCTGGCATGAAAAAGGATATGTAATGTTTTTCAACCCTGATCTATTTCTCTTTCATGCTCTACTTTCATCTGTCCACATACAAAAACATAATTTCTGATGAGCAGCCACCAATTTTCTAAGGGATGGAGAATTATTAAACCTTTTGGAGTCCAAGTCATTGAGGTCTAGATAATCTTGAAGTGACTTTTACCTCTGAAATATCACAAAGAGTAACATAGTTGTATGGATAGATTATTAGACTCTGAGAGACAAAACAATGACAATGACAATGTCAATGTCATTGTCAAGACAATGACAACCAATGCCAAATTCAGTTTGTACATATAAATGTCTGGTCTAAGTATAAATTAACAAATGATATCAATGTCATAAGCAGATAGACATATGATTGCAGTCATATGTTCATGTAGCTAGCAAGTGCTACCCACTTAAATATTTTCATATCTATAACAGTACTTATGATTTTACTTAGCAAATAAAGAAGTTGTGCTTTAAAGAATTTTTTTTCTTTTGGAGCATTAACATGCAGACAAAACAAAAATTTTTTCTCTAAATAATGCAATGAACGATGTTTCAATTTTTTGTCTCTTGTCCTTCAAGTTCTTCTAATGGGAATGGAGGAAGAAGACTGAACCTTATATTCCGAATTGGTGTGTTTCTTTAGCATCTTCTTTGTTGCAAACGTGCACACAGATGTAACTCAGCGCTTGCCTTTTCCAATAATCTGCGTAGAGCCAATCATACTACAGACTAAGATCAGGAAGGTGGTAAGGACCAGACCATATAGGATATGTCCTGTCTGTGAGCCAGTGTCCTACTGCTGGGATAAAAATTAAAAACAACCTGACATCCATAATTTAAGGAGGAGAGCTTTATATATAAATGGTTTCAGAGGTTTAAATCCTTGATAAACTGGCTCTAAGAACTTGGTGAAAGAAGCCTGCTCAACCCCGGCAGCCAGGAAGCAGAGAAAATAGAACAGTGAAAGCCAGAGAAAGGGGCAGGGGATAAGAGCGCATCCTTCTGAGTCAGACTCCAGTGACTCACTCCTTCAGCCAAGTCTAAGGTCCTCACTGTACAGTCAGGGATGAACTGACTCCCCAATAGTTGAGCTCACTGTGGGGCATAGGCATAGTGCCTCGTGGTCCAGGTGCCTGTGGAGAGCCTCATTCTGTACACCTGGGATCTTTGGGAGCAATGCGGAGCTAAACCGTCACACTCTCTTAGGGTGGTTTCATGGAATACTGCCCACTACCATATTTTTGAGGAATTTTAACTAAGAAATGATATGATTATATCAGCATCTTAATATATATACATATATATATATGCACTTTAAAAATATAAGAAGGAAAATAGTTTAAAAACACATGAAGGAAAGGAAAACAGACAAAAGAGATGAACGCCAGGAACAGGGTGCATTTGGAACACGACAGGTCATTGCGGTGAGGCTCTCAACCCGAGTGTCGGTAGCAGGGGAAGAAAGTCTTTCCACCTCAAGCTTCCCAGCATCCACACGCAAGCCTGGGGCCTCTCTCTGTGCAGTTGCTGTGCGCTCATGCTGTTCCTAAACCTGAGTGGTTTCGCCTGCATATGGCTAATTAGGTTCCACAACAATTTCCCTCAGTATATTTAGTTTAGAATTTCAAACTCTCATTATCGAGCATACCCAGCTCCTGAATCATGGATGCTTTTAATACTGGAATGGCAGAAAGCCACAGTTTTAAAGGTTAAAGCTCTTCCTACATTACCCCCACTGGAGTTTGGCTGGTAAGAGGCAATAGAAATCTGCTTAACTCTCAATTGCTCATGCTTAATTGTACGAGCAAATCCATTTCGTGAAGTACTACTCTTGAGTGTAGCAAGATTCACGTACATTTGATGGAAATATTTAGTCCCAGAACCTCCCATGTTAATACTTTAAAAGTGAAGACCTATTTACGTAGCTTAATTGGGTATGGTGACGAATATCAAATGAAGAGGATATTTTAACAGGATAACATTGTAAATGTAATGGGCCCACATTTTTCAACGGAGGAGGAAAGGTGTATAAAATTATATTTCTAACCAAGCAAACACAGTGTCTTGTCACTGCTGTTATCTGCTTCCCTTCAGTTTAGTTTATTTCTCCTCCTTTCTAATACCAGAGCAATCTGAGAAATTTCACAACAAAATAAGTGGTGTTTACAATAGCTGGGCAGCCTTGAGATCCATGTGAAATGATAATTAAAATAAAGAGAACCAACTGAGACTTAAGTAACACCCTAGCAGTGATGGCTGCTCATGAAGATTTGCAAAATCAGTTTTTC
>NW_004955423.1:19308263-19326617 GCF_000276665.1 Chinchilla lanigera
TTTTGGTTTTTCTCCGGTACCGGGAACCGAACTCACGACCTTGCGCTTTCCAGGCAGGCGCTTTGCCGCTGAGCTAAATCCCCAGCCCCAGTTTTTCATTTGTTAAAAATCTCATAATGCCTATAACTTCGTTACCCATATAATAAAGGTTTTCCTTAGGGGAATTACTGAAATTCAGACTATGTTATGTTCCACCTTCAATTTGATTGAACTCCAGAAGTTTTTCTACTAACGAACCAAGATGGAAAATTGTTGTATTTGAGAGCAAGAATGCTTAAATAGCTGGCCTAGAGTTATATTAACAAGTGAAACAATATTGCTAATCAAACTACCTTAAATATTTAGAGAGAAAATATATTATTTGGCAATGAACAAAACCACCTAGGAAGGAGAAAATGTAAGGCACACATCCTGATTTTTGTTTTTCCTTGTTGTGACACTTAAGTTTATGTAGTATAATATCCTTTACACTTTTTAAGGGCCATATAGTGAAAATACCCTTAAATTATTTCTGATAAAACCTATTTCTGTTTTATACATTTATGATGTAAAAATAATAATCTGTTCATGTTAAACTAAAATTTAGTATAACTCACCAACCAAATGCTAAACACCTATTTTCGCATGATAAAAATATATTAATGCTTTATGCCTCGCCAAGTCAAAATATTTTGAGTAATTAACATGTCAGTCCAAAAATTGTTTCAATTTATTTTATTTGTATATGAATATGTGTATGCGTGTGTGTATGCGTGTGTGTGTGTGTTTGGTCTTTGTCCAGGTTTCCTACTACAGTTTCTAAATTATTGTAATTTTTCAAGTGACAGAGTGCCCCTGCTATTCATGGTGAATCCCGTGACCATGCTGCTAAAGAGATGACTCATCGATGGACCCTAGGTAGTTTAAGGGTGCAGCTGGCATGATGGGAATAATCAACCCCGTGACTAAAGGGTGAAGTCGTCTAGTAACTGGGTACCAATTTGATTTTATCAGAGGTAAACCAGAAACCAAATACTGAATTCAGTAATGAGACTAACGTTTCAATTGATCATGACTATCAATGGGACCCCAATCCAAATTCTGGACTCTGGTTTATGTTGATCTCTCTCCTGTTGGCGATATACACTGGTATGCTGGCAGGCTGACTTCTCCAGAAGACTTGATGTTTTGCTTCTGAAACCTATAAAACTTCATGCTATGTTTCTCTTCATTTCACTGCTCTTTATCTGTGCCCTTTGGAATAGAACTGTAATTTCTCTTGGACTGTTTGTACATGAGTGTAACACATCTTAATTCTTCTTTCATCCCAGTCTCTTCCCCTCCTCCACCTCTTGACCCTCTTCCATTTTGAAAAATGCAATGATTGAACAGGCAGAAGACAGACATTCACATTCCAAAAGGGAGGAATAGAAAACAATGAAGCAACAAAATATCCGACATATATCCAAAATCTAGCAAGGTCAATCTTTAATAAAGATGTATCTCATCTCATTTAGCTGTTAAACGCCAAAAGAGTCCTCTTTGTCCTTAATATGCCCTGCAGTTCAGGCCCCAAGGGAAGGCAATATTGCCTCAACAGTGCAGTGGTAGCTGCTACACTGCTATTCTCCTCTGTGTTGCTGTAGCTTCAGGGTGGAGTTTGGGCCACTAGTCCTACCTCTTTTGCTGAAGTCCATCTGCCCTGTTGGAGCCAAAGTGGTAATCCTGATGATTTACCTACAGTGGCATTCTTCTTTTTCTTATAGAATTATACCACAAATTCACAGCAAATGTTTTTATCATTCTGTCCTGTAGAATACATGAAATTTGATAGCATTGTTATGCTCTTTCAACCTTCTTCCCTTCAGCTAACATTGGCAGTAGGCTGGATTGACTAAGTCTGAGTTCCCCTCTATTTATACTGACTTATCAATAGCAGCCTTAATAACCACTTCAGAACGTTCTTTCTCATTTATTGCTGTATGGATTAGTTGAGAAATTTTTAGATCTTCAACCTCTGGGTCTTGTTAGCATAACAATTTCATTTTCAATTAATCTCTTACCTTCTCACCCTTTTATATGACCACAAAGGTAAAACAAAGAGTCTTCGTTGTTTCACTTAGAAATCCTCTCAAATACATAATCAGTTTCATCATTCACAAGTTTAAAATTCCATAAGGCAATAGAACAGAAACACAATTCAGCTACATTCTTTGATACTTTGTGATGAGGGTCACTTTTTATTCCATTGTGTGTAAACATGTTCCGTATTTCCAACTGAGGCCTCATCAGCATGGTCTTTTTCTGCCAATCTTTCTCCTACCATTCTGGTCACAGTTATTCATGTATTCTTGGAGAAATGGTAAAGCAGGTATAGTGGCATAGCCTTTCAACTCCAGGATTTGGGAAGCTGAGACAGGAGTTCATGAGTTGGAGACCAGCCTGGATGAGAGCAAGTCCTGGTCTCAAAGAAGAAAAAGGAGGAGGATAAGGTGGATGATGAGGAGGAGTAGGGAAAGAAGAAAGAGGAGAACAGGGCAGAAAGAAGAGGAGGAGGAGTGGGAGGGGGAGAGCGGGAAGGAGAAAGAAAGGGAGAGAAAGAAGGAGAAAAAGGGGGAGGAGGAGAAGAAGAAGGGGAGGAGGAGGAGCAAGAGGAGAGGAGGAAGAGGAATAAGAAGTTCTATTCTTCATTTCGCAGCTCTCCTCTCTGCTTTCTGAGCACTTCTCAACATCATGATGGTATGTGTATAGATGTCTCCTCAAAGTTTTGTGTAGTCTTAGGTGGGCTTTTCCAGAGGCAGCTGAATGTAGAGTGCGTGATGCTGTGATTAGGGTGTGTGACTAGTAAATCAGTCCACTAAATGGTTTGGCTTATTTCTGCCTAGTATTAAGGATGTAAGTACGACACCAGCCCTAGGGTGGGTAGCCTGCACACAATATAAGGGACAGAAAAAGGCTTGCTCTCCCCCGACCCATCCCTTGTTGCTTTTGCTTTAGTCGTGGTGCCATGAACTGTTCTCCTTTGTGACACCTCTCTGTCAAGCCACCCTACCTGGGTATGGCCTGAAACCTCCATAAACTGTGAGCCAAGGAAACCTTTCCTCCTTTAAATTTGGGTCTCAAGTATTTTGTTTCAGCAATAAGAAAAGTAACCTTTGGAAGTTTCCTCAAGGAAACTTGGGTCTTGATGTATTTTACTTTTATGCTACACCACAGCAACTTCTATCCCTTAGGTTCTTCCAAGTGGTTTTACATGTGTCAGTATTTGATACCCCAGTACCCCATTTCTAGGTAGCAACTTCCATCTTAATCAGACCTAGCTGTTCTCATAAGTTTACTCCTAGACTCTGGTGGAATAAACAACAGAAATGTATTTCTCACTACTGTGGAGTTTGGGAAATGTAAGGTTAGGATGCCCATGTGATCAAATTCTGGTGAGACTCTTCTTCCTGATTTGCATATGACCATCTTCTGACTGCGGAAACATTAACAAGCCACCAGAAGAACTGGCACAATGAAATGGATTGATCATACTTGTGTTTTGACAGTCGTTTCAGGAGCTCTGTGAATAATGTTGAAGTAAGAATGTAGCACTGATGTGAAATGTTGTGTGTTCAGGTTTATCCAGGACCATCCTGGAAACAAGATCTTTGTCTCAAGGTAAGTGAACTTGTAGCTGAATCTCAGACTTCAACCTTTGGAGTGTGTGTTAGATGACTACCAACTTGCAGCCTGAATCCTTAGACCCATGTTTCTGCTTGGGATTTTTCTGAAAACATGGCAGATGATTGTACCATTCAAGCATGGGATTCTAGGGGTATGAGAAAACAATGACCCTTGATAACAGTCACCTGGTAATGGTTGACACATAGTCATGAGCTGATATTTAGTGATATATTACTAAATACTATGGTTTGCACCATATCCAGTGTAATTGTTTCAGCCTCCAGAGGTAGCTGATATTTAATAATATCCTCTCTTCAATTCAGTATTCCTGTACTCCCTTTGTTCTACACCTCTTTCAAAACTACTTAACATTGAATCGTTATCACAGGGTCTACATCTTAGGGAACCCAAATTCATGAATTTGGAACAAAGAGGGATGGGAAAAGGATTTCCAGGATGAATTCTAGCACTACCATAAGCTTAACTTGCAGCCTTCCTTTTAGCTGTGAGTCTGGGTATATTTAATGTACAATGATGGATCTGTAAAATAGATAATAATAGACAGTGACAATTTATGACAAGAATTGATGAAAATACTTTTTCCAGATCATTAACTTCATAGCAAGAACCAGAAATACTGATTTGACAAATGTAGATTTTTTTCAGTTCCTATTATAAGAATCTGAAGCAATTCACATGAAAGAGACAATGGGATATAGTCCTGGGACAGATAGTACATAATGTTTATACTTCTTGTCATAGGAGAGATTCACTGGAAGTTTTATAGAATATTAAACTGTACCACTGTATTGATAATAACTTATCAATTTTTTATGGACAGTAAGAAATAGATAATATTCTATATACCCCAGTGAGGTACACACACATCGCAGTACATGATATAAAATTTCAAAATCTTCTGGTACCTATGACATTGGTGAGATTTTCAGTCACCAATTAGAATTAAGGATTCTGGGATACATCTCAAAGATAAAGAATCCATGATCTATTTCATACTTTCCCATTAAGAAAAAAAAATGTGCACATGCTCTTTAAGAACAGAGATAGCTCATCATTTCAGAATAAGTATGTCTGAGCAAATATATCAGTTGAGTCAGAAGATTGGTAATTTTGAATGGCAGCCAAATAAATAGAAGTCACAATAGCAGTAGGCAGACAGATATCAAGCTTAAGTGTTACGACCCAATGACTCCATCCTGCTAGAGGCATTTGTAGCAGGGAAGACTAATGTGTATATATTACAGAAGCTCCAATAAGATGCTGCAGTGAAAATTCTGGGGTTCTAGTGCAGCAGTATATACTTACAGTCCGTGTTATGGTTTGTGTCTAGATATGTCCCCAAACTTCATGCAGTCACAGCTGGGGCTTTTTCATAGGTAACTGAATCCAGAGTATATGACTCTGGAATTAAGGGTGTGTGGTTACTAAATCAGTCCACTGATTGGTTTGTTTCCACCTTAATCTCAGTAGCCTGGATACAATATTAGGGACATAAGAGGCTTATCTTGCTGTTCTTGCTTGCTTTGCTCTCTTCTGCCTGTCATGAAATGTTTCTCCTCTCCAATGTCTGTCTGCCATACCACTCTACCTTGGATCCAGATGATTGTGGACTGAAACCTATAAACTCTGAGGCAAATAAATCTTTCCACCTTTGATTTTAGGTGTTGGGTGTTTTGTCTCAGCAATGAGAACAAAAAAAGTCTGCAACAAGAAACTGACAGTTTGAAAAGTTGCCCTTAGTATGATCTTAGGCCCAAAGGAAATTGATTCTTTGACCTTTGGAAGCAAATTATATTGGAGTCAGAGCTGATTTTCACCAAATGGGCATTGTCAGAACAACCAGTAAAAAATCCATCATATGTCACAGAAAATATATCCAAAAGAAAGTGAAAACAAGACTTTGGGACATAGGTAACTTACACAGACACATGACCCACGGTTCATAATTGATAAGTTAGATGAATTGGTCATAGTTAAAATGCTGTCATAATTATTACCAGTGGCTTTGAAATAGAGTAGGTGCAATTTTTCTACCAGGAGAGCATTTACAAAGACCTTTAATTTGGTGTGAAAGGAAAAATAGCTTTATATAAGTAAATGCATATTTTCCAGGGCAATGAAAAATTATTATCTTCTTGGTGGGGACCTAGAAAGAACAGATTGAATGACTAGAAGCAAAGAAATCTGCAGATTTATACATGAGAGTTGCCATGAATTGTGAGAGCTGTTTAGCCCTTCGGCCATGGCTATTCCACCCACTGTGAAAACCCAGGTTTGCTAAAGAGCAAAGATCCACTGACCTCTGCCTCAAGAGTTATCCTGCCCTTTTTGTTAAGCATTGTCTTTAGTGGTTTAACTCTGCACAGAAGGACGAAGGGTATGCATGAGCGTAAAATCATTAGCTGTTTCTTATCACTGTTGATCTAGTAGATGCTGTTGAGTGCTTGACTTTTCAGTAATAAAAATCAGCATTAAATTCTAGATATATTATCACTCCTCAAGGAAACTCTCCCCCTTACACAGAAAAGTTAATTTCATTAAATCCTTTCATCCTGAAGGAGACAGTGATTAATTTTTACAGAATATCACCCAGGCCTAGTATCCTAAGGATCAAAGAATGATTTATCATGATGGAATCCCAAACAACAAAAGAAAAACATATATTTTATAAATAAATCAAAGACATGACAGTTGCAGCCACTGCTCTTGGCATACACTCCATAATTCAGGAATCACTATCCTGATAGAAAGATGGAACTGTCTTTTAAAAGCTTAGCTAAGTTTTGGAGAGTTGAGATACTGTAGAGTAGTATACTCTAAAGCAGTGAGCATTAGATATTGTTAAGTATGTAGGAAACATCGTATGTTTCTTCCTTGACATTTTAACCAAGAATCAAAGGACAGAGTGATTTGTCTCAAGATTATTCTCAGTGATCCAGTGAAGAATGTTGTCCATTTGGTCTCCACAAATTTAGATCTCATTGGAATTGGGGTCCTTGATCCCAGAGGACCCATACATTTATCTTTAGATAGCAAGAGTTTTCATAAACTTAAAGCTATCACTGAGGATGGTTATGCCAGGGCATTAGCCAGCAAGAGAGGAGGTGGCAAGGTTCATCTGCAGTCCTTATTAGGTCTTGAGATTGCTATGATTGGAAGTCAGGGAAGAATCTATCTGGAACCTAGGTGACGCACTGTGGCATTGCTTAATGCTTAATATCCAGTAATAACTCTAAATACACAGTGGGAGTAACCACAATCTAATGGTGCTAACTTGGGCTTCGGAGAATTACAAATAAACTCAGATTAAAGAAAATTTGAATGGTGGAGGGAGACAATAAATACTTGTGTTCTTAGTATTGTCTGTAACATTTGTCCCAACAGACTGACTCTTTCCCCTATTTTTCTGTTATAATTCTTTTTATTCTACTTTTGAAATGATGAATCAGCACTGCAAGAAGGTAGTGGGGTTTATATGGGGGAGAATGATTCTCAGCTGTACAAACTGTGACCACGGCAGCCACACAAGCTGCCTTGCCTACACCCTTCGTCCAGTGGTAGCGAACCGGTAGCATGGGTGTCATTTGTTTTGCAAAAGATGCTAATGTATGAGGTTTTATTTCTTTTTCTAAAATAAACTTCAATATTCAGGTTTAATTTCAGTGCTGGCAATTTGCAATAAGTAAGTGGGTTTGGGATTGCAGTTAGGACATTCATCTCTGAAAGTTCACCATCACTGCCTTTGTCTTTGTTATTTTACCATCATAAAATGATAGTATCTGCAGCTTGTGCCTAAGAGTTTTATTCTTGCTGTTGTTTGATTCCACTCTCTCTACTTTTTTTCTTTATTCCTCTTGTTTCTTTCTTTCTTTCTTTCTTTCTTTCTTTCTTTCTTTCTTTCTTTCTTTCTCTCTCTCTCTCTCCCTCTGTCTCTTTCTTTCTTTCTGTTCTTCTTTCCTTGTTTCTTCCTTTCTTTTCTCAACAACATCATTTCTCTCTACATACCAGAAGTCCAGAAAATTTAATAAAGAAACACTCCTTAGGAATTGGCCTTAATCAATGACTTGCAGGGGTTGATGTGTTAGTACTTTAATTCCCTGCCCTTATTATTAGGGTAATTTTGTGCAAGTGTTTTTTTCTTGCTTTCTTGGAGGTGTTTGCTAAACCTTCTGAATAGTCTATTTACACTGAAGTTTTGTTTGATTATGAATCAGCTTTAGAAATACCATTTAGAGATAATGTGATTTTTACATATGTAAAAGCAATACATCCAATCATTTTCTTAGGAAACACAAGAAACCACATTGTTTAATTGTTTGCAGATACTGAATATATATATATATATATATATATATATATATATATATATTAGGTACTCACATACATATATATTTATGTGCAAACCCAGATAAATATTTGTGAGTGATAGATATAGAGTTGAATGTTTTAGGAAGTGGTGACAATTCTCAAATACTGCTGAGAGGGGCTGGGGATTTAGCTCAGCGGCACAGCGCCTCCCTGGTAAGCACAAGATCGTGAGTTCGGTTCCCGGTACCAGAAAAAAAAAAAAAAAAAAAAAAAAAAAAAAAAAATGCTGCTGAGATATTCAACAAATAAAGGATAAGGGATACCTATTGATCTTTAGGAATACTGAAAATGCTGGCAATTATTAAAATCATAGCGTCAAGAAAGGGGAGGAATTGAAATTCAAGTGGAAGTTTGGCAAGGGATTGATAATTGCAGAATGAACGCCATGAGTATTGATAGCCTTTCCTTAAAGGTTACCTGTAAGTGAGCAAAGATAGCTAAGGAAGTTAGTATCAAAGGGAGGGAGTGACTGGTAATTGTTCTTCTTCTTCCTCAAATGTGTACCTGAGACATATTGTCTGTCAATAAAATTTCTTTAAGATTCATTACAGGTGGCTATTCCTCTCACTATCATCTTTCTAGGCACTTAGCAAAGGCCATTTCATTTTTATTTATCTTTATTCTTTATTCCTGTATGGAATGAGCCTCCTTATTTTGATAATTTTAGGTATATATTTTTAAGTATAACCTCCTATCACCTTTACTTAAATATCTTTATATGGGTCTTCATCATCATCGCTTTCATCCACAGGACTGCAGAGTATAAATTCGTAACTACAAATATGATTATCAATTCAATAAAAGCTTTCAAGCATTCCTCAAATCATTTAAATATTTAATGACCCCAAACCACTTCATGACTTCTCATGTTATCCTCTAGCATAGAAGCTATTAAACCTTACACTTTTATGCTTTTGCTTATACCTGTAATCCTAATAAACTTTCTGATTACTCCTCATATATTGTGATCCAGAATTTAGGGGCCATCAAGCTTATGAAGTTTGGAGTCCAGTTTTAAAAATTAAACACTACAAATATTGAATGTAAAATTAACAATGAATTGAGGTATTAATGAAGAAATAAAAGTATTACAAATTTTAAAATTTGGCAAACACTATAAACAGCACAATTTAAAAAGCGATTATATTTATATTAATTGTCTGATATATTTTATTTTACCACTTAGATGTATACTCACTAATCATTTCTTCACAATAAACTGTTGTGAAGTCGTTCTCTCTAGAGAATTAAAATGTTAATTCAATCTTTCCTTTGGCATGACTGGCAGATTTTTTTATTATTAAAAATTGAGATACATAATATGCACACTACATATTATTGGTGTAGTTTTGTTTATTCTACTGCCAAAAGTTCGATCCTTCAAAGAAGTTATGAAAAATTTAATTTTGCATGAATCTCATTAAAAGCAGAGGCAAAAATCTCAATTTGCCTTTTTATCATTGTGTATACTATAACAAAGACCGGATTCCTGATAAGATATGAGCTCTGTTCGGACTGCACTGAGGAAAATTACCTGCCACACTTGTTTGATTTTTGGGAAACATTCCACAGATTTTGTTTGTTTGTTTGTTTCACATACTGGTTTTTCCACATTAATGATGAATCTGTAGTCCTTGGTGCTTCCAGAATGTCATAGCAATACATCTCATGACCCTGAACTTTTATGTTATAATGCCAGCTAAGTGATTTGCACATTAAGGGTAAGAAGATATTTTCCAGGAATATATTTCTATATCAGTTTGATTATTAATAAACTTATTCAGAAAAGATTTTCAACCACACAATTCTACAATTACATACAAAATAAATGTCTTCACAATTCCAACTGCCCCTAACCAACTTTGATTTCAAAAACATTAGTGTTCACTCTAGTCCTCCATAGAACAAGAATTGTGAGAAAGAAGGCAGTATGAAGAGAAATTCTCTTCAAAGTTGCAACTCAGAAAGATTTTTTCCATGTGATTGTGTAGTTTCTACATCCTCTCTTCACTCAAAATTTTGGAACAAAAGGATTTGTGCTTAAATTTAAGCCTTATTCCTGCAATACACATGTGCTATGCATGCAAAATCAGATTTCCATACCACATCAAATCACAGGTTGAGGTTGACTACCATTTTGTCTTTGAAAATTTTGTCTACCTCTCCTCCTAACTGCCATGACAATTTATTTCTACTACTTTATGAAATCCCTTTGCCTTGCCTTATCTCCTCTTTAATCTCTCTGTGTTTTCTTCTCTATCCAGTTAAGATAGTGTGTACAGTTTAAAATGCCATGTACACACACTACAATATTCATGAGGTTATGCCCTCTGTTGAATGGATTTATTATAATTACTCAAAGTTAACACAGTCAAAGTCAACCTTAATGGACATCCAGTAAAATATTTGCTAAAGTTTTAAGTAGATAAAAATATTAAGTTTAAGCATGATAAAATAGAAGGATCAAAGAAATAAATGAAAGAAATAATTGCAAAGTTGAATTATTAACAAATCCATCTGTAAAGGTAGTATAAATAAAATCCATGTTTTGCCTCAATAAGAAAAAGCACATTAACTGAAGTATGGCTTACCACTGGAATTCCTTAGTTGTTCTCAACCCATAGCTCCCAAGTTCATGTCCACCATCCACTTGACAGTGATGAAAACAGCTAAGGTCACTCAACCTATTTAAACCCATCAGAACGAAGGGGCAACATATATCTATCCCTTTGGAAATGTGGACCCTTAAGTACAGCTTGACTATCAAAACAGAAAATGGGTACCCAACATCCATCTGCTTAGGTAAGAAAAACAATCTGAATAAAATGAGAAGTCAATGTCATGAGTTTGTACAGGCTGTTTTGCTACAGTGAAAAGCAGTCCAAAGATTTATTTCTCTTTAAAAAATATATACCCATCTTGGTTTGAGTGATGGGGGCTTTGTCTATGTCATCATCACTATGAAACCCAGGTTGACGGAGGAGCTGCTGCACGGTATCTCACCACTCTTGGTGACAGAGGAAAAGAGACGTGCTGGCTCTCAACTTCCTCCCCAGAGTATCACATGTGTCTTGCATCTGTATTTCACCAGTCAAAGCAAGGCTTAAGGTCATTTCAGAGTTCAGCGGGGGGTCATCCTCTCACAGGAAGAGGCATGAAAGGGACAGGAACTGCAATTCTGGTAGCGTAATAAAATCTACCTTGCTAATGAATTGTATTTTATCCATGTCAGATTTTCATCATGACCCTTGATTCTCCTTTCAAAATTATGTGTTTAGAAACATCCAAGCACTTTTCTATCTAGGCAAAAAAAAATCCATTAAGAAACCAATAAATTGATCTCTGCAAAAAGGTCAACAATATTTGAGTGGCAATTTAAAGCTTTCAAAGCACTTTCAAATAAACATCTCATTCATCATTCCTCATGAAAATGAGAATTGATAAACTTTCAAATATACCTGTTAGTAGGATTAACTCATATTGAAACTATTTTCAAATAAAATATATGTGCACATGTAACATACAGGCAAGGACTTTATTTTCTTAATCTGCTACTATTTGGATTAGATCAGAATAATTTAGATTATTGTTAAAATTTCACTAAATCATCTGGGTTTCTTTTGTTTCTTTTCATTTTTGTATCATCTTCTGTAGCCACTTTCATTATTTTTAATAATCCATCTTTATTTGCAAACCGTACAAAGGGCTATTCCTGCTCCATTCTTAATTTTCCTTAAGCAGATCATTACTATCTGATCATTATGCTGCTTTCTTAAATAATTCTGAATTTCATTTCCTGAAGTCGTTCTCTTCATATACTTTGCATTGGAAACTCGGATATGTCTAATTATGGACTGTTAACCTTGATGAAACCCTAGAGTTCATGGAAATCTTTTTCACAGAAGACAAAACGGCTCAGAGAGATAGAATAGCTTGCCAGAAATTTCAAAGCGATATTAATAGCATACAATTCTGGCCTTTCAATTTCTGATACAGTATTCTCTCCTGTGTTCTCCTCTTACTGTACTTCCTAAATTAGCATGTCATTCTTGACCTTGAGGATTAATACATTGGGCTATTTTCCATTTGCCTACCGGATCCACCCTACTCTCTGTTCGCGCTGCCTTCTGTATAAGGAAGTTATCTATGACTGGCGTTCTGGCTTCTGGGTGCTTCAGGGGACAGAAATCCCTGGCAGCGATTTGACACACTGGATAGACTGAGAGCTGGGTTTGTGTTCCTTTAGCCCTTCGCATGTTACGCTATGGTTCGTTCACAGCTGCACTTTTCCAGAGTTCATCAAAGAAAACCTGTGTCTTAGCTACAGCTACACATTTTCTGGAATCTTCTGATTATTCCTTACCCTGATCTTTTCAGGCCTAGTGTGATGATGACTTCTTGTATAGTTCGTCATATTTTTATAATCTCCGTGTCAAATTCGTTCTTGGTAAGAAGTTATTCTTATTAACATCCTCCTTGGGCCTTTACACCTGTCTCTAACTTTGCAAATAGCGTCTTCATTAAAACTCTTTTCATTTTCACTTTCGAGTGTATACAGGTTGGTGTCCGAGACAGGGTGTGTTGTTCTGATACCAGCAAGTGAACTATAATAAATTTTCCTTTTGGCAATAGAAGTTCTTCATAGAGAAAAACATGGGTTCTTCTCACCCTCCTCTTTGCTGATCTTTGTATTCTCTGGTTGGATTCTCTAGACGCAGACAGGCAAAGTTTGAGGGGTAAGACATATATTAAAGAATAAAATCTGTGAAAGGAAAGAGGAAGACGTGGTCAAGCGGGAAGTCAGACCGTGATGCTACTCACAAACCCCCTAGGGAAACAGCGGGAGCTGAGTAGTGCTGCGGGGCAGAGAGGTCTGGGCTCGAACTGAATGGCTGTGCCTTTAACGCTCTCTTCAGTCCCCGGATGCAGCCACCTTCACAGAGGATGACATGGTGGAGGGTCTGAGTTCATTTTTGTGTTGACTTAGCTAAATACCTGAGACGGTAGTTTATGAAGAACATAAACACACAGTATCTGGCTCATGGAATATTCTGAAAGCTGTGAAGTTCAACATTAAACTGCGGGCTTCTGTTCGGTACCTCATCCCTTTTACAGATCTTACCTTTGAACACTCATGCTTTGGAGATTAAAGTTCCCACGAGTGAACTCTGGAGAACACATTCAAACCACGGCAGGGCTCTGTGCAGCTCATGGGCGTGGCTGCTTCCCTCTCTCCACCTCTTCAAAGTCTTTCTCTGCCTTGTTATCTAACACACAAATTGTATTTCTCTGTAGATGCATAAATTATTCTTATCAGTAGAATTACTGAATAAAATGCTGCATAAGATACCCAAATTTGAATCCCATATAAACAACATATACATTTTATTATACAAACATCTCATGCATTTGCTGGGATTAACTTATGAAGAACAGTGATTAACCATTTACCTAAAATTCTACTTTAACTGCTACTGTATTTTACCTACTCATTTCTAAATCAGGCTGCAGCAATATTATTTACCTATTATTTACTATGTGAATTTTCACATAGTCTTTAAATTGTTCAGCCAGTTTCACATGATATTTTAACAGTTCATCCTCTGAAATTAGACTGCATTGATTCAAAGCTTAACTTTTTTTTTTTAAATTAGGAGCAGTTTACATTAGGAAAGTTTTAATCGCTATATGCTTCACTTATTTCATCTTTAAAATGAGGGAAACATGAGGTCTTCACTCATAAACTGTTTGCAGAATTAAATAAGTTAATAAAAGTAGAATATTGAAGAGGTAATGGCACATATTAAGTGCTCAATAAAAGCTAGCATCACTATTATTTTTATTGCATCCTTTCTATTTGCTAGTATAATGACATTCAATATGTCCCTGTGCAGAGTGCTAGAGGTTTTCTAAACAACATACACTTTCTATTACCTAAAATAGTACATTTTGTTAAGGTAGGCATGGACCAGCTTAATATAGTATAAGAACCTTACAAATGCTGTAATGTATGAGGGAGAAAAATCTTGTAGCTCTTATGACATAGAATTAATACTAAGTACATTGAACTGTAAGATGATTTCACAGAAATTATGAAATTTAGACTGAACCTGAAAAATAACTGTGTTTTGGAATCAGAAAGACTGTGGAGAAACAGAAAAATTTGAAAAGGAGAAGCAGCTAAATTTATTTTTAAAAATTTATTTATCTACTTTTAACTGATAGCTAAATATATGTGTATTAATGAGATACTATGAAATAATTCAATGCATGTACACATTGTGTAATACTTACATCAGATCAAGCATATCTATGTCCTTGGTTATCATTCCTTTATGGGGAAAACTTCTAAATCCCCTTCTTCAATTTTATCAAACTGTTCCACCAAATATATTGTTGTTTGTATTAATCTGGATGTCATGACAAACCAGAACTTCTTATGCCTATTTGACTGTAAGAGCCACTGACTTCCTGAAAAAAAAAAAATTAAAAAAAAAACAAACTACTTAGCATTCTATCTGAATTTCCTACAGATATATGTGGAGACAGAAAAGGCAGAGACATAAAATATAATCCAAACCCAATATGGACAAACAATCTGTTAAAATATTTGGAAGCTGTGTTAAATCCTAGCATGCAAATTGACTAAAAGCAGGTTAGAGTAAACCTGATGCTTCCCTTCTTTTGCCTTATTGTCTAACTCTTAGCTAATGTCATTGAGAATGTTTAGAAGGATAACAAGGAGCTCTTGGTGCATCTATTCTACCCTTTTGATAATGGTGAAAGTGATGATCTGATATTTGTTTTCTTTAGTGAGTGCTGGGCTCCTCAAAGATACTGTAATTTTGGCTTTGGATCTCATACCCCCAGGAGTCATCAGTTAGCGTTGCCAGTGTACCAAGACTGCACACAAATTTGAGAACTCATTAAAAGAACTCAAGGGACTTAGCCCACACTGTACTCACAGCTGAAAATCTATTCCACAGAAAAAGCGAGGACCAGCAGGGAAGTAAAAGCAGAGTATAGAGGAGTCCATGTGCAGGTTTCCTCTATAATGTCCCTCCCACAAGGACACAAGGGGCACATCCACTTTCCAGGTGCCAAAACAGTGATGTCAGTGTGACACTGGTGTCCTGCGGAGCCTGTTTGAAACTCAGGATTTAGGGTTTTTACAGGAGGTTTTCAGATAGGCATTTTCTGTCTAGTGACTACAAAACTCTATATTCTAAAAGGAAAGCATATTTTCATTACGTATCACATTGTTTATTTAAGAATTGTGCAAATAGGACACAGTTTTATCATTTAGGGAATGTTCCAGCGGCCAGTTTCCCAGGGGCCAAGTGCCAAAGGATTAAGCAAACGGTTTCAAAGCAGCAGCCTCCAGCCCGCTGTGTGAACCCTGCCCGGCACGTAAGTGTGTGAATGTCAGCAGTTCACATTCCAGTACCAGACTGCGAGAGCTCAAGGTTAAGGGTGAATGGAGCCTGGTTCCAGATACCCTTCATTCTGTGAAACTACCCTTCAGATGATAATCATATTGTTTAAGCAGATGTTAAGGCTAAGACATTTCCTAAGTGGTTGGGGAGGAAAAGACTAAATTTAGTCCCATATTGTCTGTCTCAAATCCTTATAAACACAGGTCTTCTTTCCTAATTCACTTCAATTTCTGAGGCCACTTGGACCTGAAGTTGAGTTGCCACAACCATAGAGGGAAGGGTTTATCCCAACACAAATGCAGTTGGAAAAAAAAAAAAAAAGCACAGAACTCCAGTTTTTCTCCTCTTACATTTTTCTCCTTCCATGAGGTCTTGCTTCTGGAACCTCTCACAATTGGTTTCAAAAACAGCCACCTATTACCTGGAGAATCTTGATATTGTTTTGCTTCTCTTGATGTTTCTCTTGTCAAATTTCCCTAGGATGTCTTCCCAGTTTGTCTTTGGACTAGGATTGGCAGACAAGCCACTTAAGCATTCCAGTAGGAATCAAGGGCAATTTTTTTTTTTAACTAATTTTTTTATTTCCTTTGGCTTTAAAAATCCATATATCTACATGGTAATTTTCCTGGAAAGTACAGATACATGCAAATGAAAAAAGTAAATCAAAACTCATGCACAACTGTACACTTGAGGAAAAATCACTGTTAGCAGTTGTAGTTGACCTTTCCAATAAATTTTTGTTTTTCTGTCTATATGCCTTTCATTTGAAGTATCAAAAACACTATTATAAACCTTACCCTATACTTGGTCTATTGCTAAGTGATGAAATATCTGCAGACATCTAGTGAACTGGTTAGTAAATTCTAATTGGAATCTATTTGTGTAAGGGGTGGAGGAGCCCTCTGAGGAAGAATATAAACAGGGCCCACTTTGGGGGGTTCAGGCATTGTGATTTTATATTAAAAAATGTAGTAGGACAATTCAAGAGGAGTCTATTAGCAGCAAAAAGAATTAACTACTTAGAGGAAATAACTTTTAGAGTAAGGAAGAACAGGGTGTGAAACTATTTACTTGATTCCACAGTCTCAGTCATAAAGAGATGGATTTGGAAATAGTATGGAGATTACAATTTCTACATTCAAATTCAGTCTCCACTGCACTCATTTGTAGGACCTATAAAGGGTAGGAATAGGCTATCGTTTTCCTAAGAGAGTGAATCAGAGCCTTACTAAACTACAGAACATATATTGTACAAATGTCACTGCCCAGGGCCATGCTGACAGGATAGAATGGATGGTGCTTTAACTCCAGATGCCCTCAGCCACAGAAACTTTAGAGCTTTGTCTTCAGAGGGCCCAAATAATGAGTCTGGTGGGAGCCTGTCTCTCGTGCTGGGTAGCAGTGGCTCTCAGTGGAGAAATGCTGTGCCTGGCAGAACAGCAGGTATCAAAGGAAGCAACCCTAAGTAGATTGAAATCTATACAAGCTGGGATTACCACACATGCAACCCAGTGGAGGCATCTTTTGGTCATGGTAACCAGGAAGAGCCATAAACATAAAGCTATTACACTCAGAACCTATTGGGAAAAACTAAAGTGCCTGTTGGAAGTATAGGAGAAAAACAACAAAACTTCGATGAAGTATGCTTACGTGTGAGTCCCTGAGAGATAAATTCTGGTCTCCAAAAAACTCCCTAAAACTGGTATAATGAGGCTTTGTAGGCTCATTTATATCTGTGGACTGCTGATGCTTGTAGGTATAAATGACAAAAGTCATAAAACTGCAGTAGTCACTGTGATGCTCCTAATTTAGCCTCAGTAATAGATATATTCATAGCAGAGTGTGGCGAGAATTAGTTCTGGACCTTCACAGATACCAGCTTCTGGGTATGGTAGTGTTTTGTATATAAAATACCACAGTATTGTCACATAGCCTGCATGCATCCTCCTATACACATCGAAGCATTTTTGGATTCTTCATAATGTGTAATACATTGTAAATGTTATACAAATAGTTCCTATCCTGCATTGATTGGGGGATATTGCAAAGGAAAAGTATGTACATGTTCTAGGCAGGCACAATTGAAACACAAATATTTTCAATTTGAGATTGGTAGAATCCAAGCATCTAGTAATTTTGGGTATATAGAACTCACTGTATATCATGTATGATGTGAGAGAAAATATTGGCGATGTTTTGCTGATAACATAATACTGAAATCTCTAGAACTTTTCCTGCTTTGTTTGCTTGTTAAATACAATTTACTATGTCTATCTACCATGATGGATGGTGGGTTTATGCTGATAACATGGAAAGTATTTTAATTACGCCCAGGCATTCCTTCAACATGTGCTGTCTGGGCAATCAGGAAAATATCCTTCATTTCTCCACCAGATGTCTGGAACCCAGAAAATAATTGTTATCTGAAATTTGGTTAAGGGGCCATAGTCATGTCTCCAGATTCGAAACAGACAGAAACTCTCGCACTCCAGTTAATCACATCATTTATCTTTCTGTGTCCTAGTGGAGCAATAACATAAGGTACTGGCCCTGTTAACAACCTGGACTCAGGCCAACAATGTCATCTGCACATGAAACTTATTGTTTCTATACTCATCCACTATTTTGTCTAAAGACTATTTCCAACACACTACTTTTCTTGTCCTTTATTTTCTTTTTTCTTTTTCTTTGGGTCAATTTAATGTCATTTTGAAGAAGGTTGCCACAAGGTTGATCACAAGAAAATACATCTGCAAGAAAGTATACACTTCATAAATGACAGAAATTTAAAAGGTCTCAGGTGAGGGCTCCTGGGTCCGAGTGTGGGCCGGACTCATACCACCGCGATTCCCAGCCGAAAAGCGCGCAAAGAGCCAGGTAGGCC
>NW_004955423.1:19333142-19334426 GCF_000276665.1 Chinchilla lanigera
TGTATTGTGCTTGTGATATGTTGTAAAATGCTGTATGTCTGTTAATGTTTCCCTCCTTTTATCCTTAAAATAAAAAAAATTAAAAAAAAAAATAAATAAAAGGTCTCAGGTAATATCTGGGTATAGGTAAGAAAAGGAAATAGCAACAAATTAGAAACAAAAGATGCTCTACTATAAGAGGGCTAATTGTATGTACTGAAAGTGTACAAAATATATAGACACAATTATGAGATAATACTACTAAACATCTCTCAACTCACACACATTTACCATCTTTGGCGTTGACCCTGTCTATGATCTATTGTCTTAGCAATTTTCAAGTATATATTACATTATCATTATCTATATGCAGACTGCTGTACAAAAGATAAATTGTTTCTTCCGTCCCGTGGAAAATCTGTACCTTTTGACTAAACCCTACTCGTCTACACTCAGTGCCCAGGCTCATTTTACTCTCTTTGTATGGAATTCAATTTTTTAAAAGATTGTAGTATAAATGAGATCATGCAATATTCATCTTTCAAGTGGACGGCTTACTTCATTTTAGCTGAATGTCCTTGCTATTTACTCATCATCTTCCTTTTGAAGGGTAAATGTAGTCCACTAGTATAAATCAGCATATGTATGTATGTATGTATGTATATATATATATATATATATATTAATGCTGTATTTTAGCAGTTTTGAACAGTGCTGTATTATCGCTTCAGTTTGCATCTTCCTGATGATTTGTTATGTCGAATATTTTTCACCTGTTTCTTGTCCACTTCTATTGTTTCTGATAAATGTCCTTTGGGTTGTATGACCATTTTTATTTGCTTTTTGTGTTTTGAGTTCCAAATATAGTAGGTATTAACTTTTCCTCAGATGCGTGGTTTAGAAATGGCTTCTCTTACTGACAGGCTGTCTCTTTACTCTTGATTGTTTCCTTTGTTGTGTGAAAGCCTTTTAGTTCAATGCAATCTCAGTTATCTATTTTTGTTTCTGTTGCCTGTGATTTTGAGGTTATATCAAAAACAATTTTTTGATGAATGTTTCATCAAACATTTGTTATATAAGGCCAGTATTACCTTAATTCCAAAGTTAGACCTATGTACCTAGAAAGATTTCTCCCTTGTTTTATTTTACTAGATTTACAGTGATCATCCTTACTTTTAAGTCTATTGTGGGTTGCCTTTCATGTGTTGTGTGACATTAGAGTGAAACTTCAATTTTCTTATCCAATCCTAGATGGATGGACATTTGGGTTGCTTCCACATGTTAGCAATTACAAATTGTGCTGCT
>NW_004955423.1:19334716-19358656 GCF_000276665.1 Chinchilla lanigera
ACTTGCCAGGCAGGCGCTTTGGCCACTGAGCTAAATCCCCAGCCCCTGTACTGTTCTTGTGATGTTGTAAAATGTTGTATGTCTGTTAATGTTGTCCTCCTTTTATTTTTTTTTTTTTTAAAAAGAGTGCAGCTTCATTTTTCTGCATATCAATGTCCAGTTTTCCCAGCACTATTTACTGAAGAGCCTGAAATTGCTCTCTCATGTGTTGTTGGTAAATTTTCAAGATTAATCGTACTAAATGCATGAACCTCTTTCTAGCATCTAACCTGTTTATTTGCTCTATGTGCTTGTTTTGATGCCAGCTTATTTTTCAGCAAAGCTCTTTTTATTTAACATAGTTTTCAGTTGACCATCATAAATTTCATATATTTATGTTATATAAAACAAATCTATGAAATGTTCGTATATTACAGAATGACTAAGTCAAGTTAACCCAAATGTGTATTATCTCATGCATCTTGTTCTTTTCTTTTGTGAGAACTTTTAAAACTCTTGGTGTTGGCATATTTTAAGAATATGATACATTGTCATTAACAATAGACACCAATTAGGACAGTAGATCACCTGAACTTGATTCTCATGTTGTTTTGTTTTTCACAGCTTTTGGTACATTTTGAGATCAGGTAGTATGATTTTTCCAGCTTTGTTCTTTTCACTCAAAATTGTTTTGTTCCTCAAGGTCTTTTTTGATTTCACACAAAATTTAGGGCTATTTCATTTTCTTTCTGTGAAAAATGTCATCAGAGTCTTGATCAAGACTGTATTGAATGTTTACATCTCTTTTGTAGTATGGACCTTTTTACATTGTTGTTTTTTCTATTCCATGTAAGGAAGAGGATATCTTTCTATTTCTTTGAGTTCTTCCATCAGTATTTGTTGTCTTTGATGGTCTAAATCATATATCTCCTTGGTTAGATTGATTCATTAGACTTTTGTATGTTCTTGTAAATAAATTTTTTTTGATTTATATTTTGGATAGCTTTGTGTTTGCAAAGCAAATCACTAAATTACTGAGTATTGTGTGTTGACTCTGGATTCTGCAACATTATTGAATTTGTTTCTAAATTCTGTTTTGTTAGAGTCTTCATGGTTTTTGAAATAAAATCTTGTAATCTACAAGCTGACACAATTTTTCTTACTTTCTGATTTATTGGTCTTGTGCTTCAGAGAAAAGCTTTCAATTTTTCACCACTGTGTATATTATCAGCTATGGTGTTGTGATAGAGGGACTTTATTGGGCTACATTACAGTCTTGCAAATTTGTTGAGAATTTTTATCATGAAAGGGTGTTGAATTTCATCAAAGGATTTTCTTGCATCTGATGAGATGACCATATGGTTTTTGTCCTTCATTCTGTTAATATGTATATCACATGCATTGATTTTTATTTGTTCTGCCTCTACGTGTCCGGGAGTTGGGCATTCAGTGCCCGGGAAGCCATGCGACTGGGAGCGCTGGCCTTCGGGATGGCCTCTAGCTGTGCAGGGGCCCGGGAAGCGGGCAGTTGGTGCCTAGGAAGCCACTCGATAGTGCCACTCACCGGCCTTCAGGCCAGCCACCGCCATGCGGTCGAGAACTATCATGGCACAGAGAAGCAATGACAGAATTGGCCTGCCGTGCGCCGTCGGCGGAGGCCCTCCCAGGGACCTGCGTGAATCATCCTGACATGGAGAAACTCTTAAGAATACATTCCACACAACGGGTCAATCTTGCCCCTGCTGGTGAGATCCAGAAAGGTCCAGACTCAGCGGAGGAGCAGCTGCTGAACAAGGACTCAGAGAACACAAGAATACAGACGATGCCCGAAGACTCAGAGGTCTAGTTGACCAGGGTCAGGACAGCCGTTGGGAAGCTGGAAACCAGGAGGACCTTGCGCAATACCTGGGGAGACCTCCTGGAAGCCATTCTTCCCCGGACAGTACAGGCTGCGGTCGAGGAGCATGCTGAGCTCTGGAGAGGTCTACAGTGAGATTCCTGCTGCCTGTGCTGATGGTTGGGGAGAGGACACTAAGTGGTTGTGGGGGTCCCAATGCACTGGGAGGCTGGAGAGAAACAGCTACAAAAAATGGCTTTTGCCCCAGGCGGCTCACTTGAGATGTTAGTAAGAATTGCCTCCTCAGTATTCTATAGCTGTGATGAGGAGGAGGCCAAGGAGAGAAAACAAAGAGACCAAGAAAAAGCAGCTGCTTTTGCTGCAGCACTAAGAGAAACAGACCCTAAGTCTGATTCTCGGGGCTCCAAGAACTCAATGACTGCATTCATCTGCCACCACTGTTAAAAGCCAGCCCACCTCAAGGGGAACTGACCTAAGAAGCCCCCTGGGCCATGCCCTGAATGCAAAGGTGACCACTGGAGATTGGTCTGCCCCTTGAAGTGGAGGCCCGAGAGCTCAGACCCATCCTACCAGTTAGTCCAACAGGAATAGGGGCGCCTGGGGCATACTCCGCCTTCTCTCTCTGGTCAGACTGTCACCTCCATGGAGGAGCCCCAGGTAATCACGACTATAGAGGAAAAAGGAAACAGCCTGTTGCTAGAACAGGAGCAAGTCTCTTGGTCCTTCTTTTCAATCCTGGCCTTCCTTCCAGCCATCACACCTCAGTGAAAGGAGTCACTGGTGAGCAGGTAATACGCTAGTTTTCACAACCATTAGGCTGTAACTACTTGTTAGATGTTTTGCATATCTCTGTCTTCCTGAGAAACCACTTTGAAGATACCACTATGTATTATAGCAGCCACTGATATTTTTGTACTAATCTGTCCATAACTCTGTAATGTTTGTGTTGTTCCTGTGCTATTTCGTAGATGGATGTGTGTTTATTACTATGTGTTTCCTACAACAACCATTGAGAATAGCCAATGAATGTTCAGTTGGTCACTCATGTATAGCTCTATTTTCTGTAGAAACCACTTTGAAGATATCAAAGTATAGTACAACAACCATTGATAATAACCTACCACTTTTGTCTGTAACTCACTATTGTTTGTCTATTTGTTTTCCTGAGAAACTGTCTTGTAGATAACAATATGTAAAACAACAACCACTGATAATTTCCTACCACTTTATCTGTAATTCAGCAAGCCCCCCCCATTACTATGTTATCCTTCTTTTACCCTTTAAGATAATATATATATATATATAACAAACTGAAAGTTACTTCTTCCTTTATAATTTTTGTAAGAGTTTGAGAAAAACTGGTTTTGATTATTCCTTTGGTGTATGATGTAAAGCACTCAGGAAGCCATCAGTCTTGGGCTTTTCTTTGCTGGGAGATTATTAGTGATTCACTCTGCTTACTTGTAATTTATCTGTTCATATTTTGCATTTTGTATTTGTATTTTATATATTTATATCTCATTCATTCTTGGTGTATTGGATGATTCTAGAAATTTAATCATCTCTTCCAAGCTTAACTTTATCTTAATTATTGAAATATATTTGTCCAATCTTTTACATTCTAATCTAATGTTTCTTCTTTAATTTTGATTGTATTTATTTGAATGTTCTCTATTTTTTAATCTACCCAGAAGTTTGTCAATTTTATGTCTTACAGAATTAACATACTTGTATTAAGCTTTCTATTAACTTTCTAGTCTCTATTTTCTGTCTGATCCTGTTATTTCTTCTTTCTGAAAATGTTGAGGGTAGTTTTTATTCTACATTTCATTACTTTTTTTTTTTGAAACAGGGTCTTACAATGTAGTACAAACTGGTCTTGAACTCACTCTGTAACACAGGATGGCCTCAAATGTGCAATGATCTTCCTGCCTCAGCTTTCTGAGTGCTAGTATAATTATTCACCATTATACCATGACTCCTTTTTTAGTTTCTTAAGGGGCAATGTTAAGATGTTTATTCGAGTTCTTTCTTTTTTGATAGGGTTTTCTTTCTCTTAACTTTTCCCTTAGACTGTTTTTGTTGAATCTGATAGGTTCTAGCATATTTTAATTCAATTTTTATTTGATTAAAGATCTTTGATTCTTTTATTCATTTTTAAAATTTATTGATTATTCAAGACCATATAGTTTAGTTTCCATATACTTATGAATTTTCCAAAATTGTCTATGTTATTGATTTATAGTTTCATGCCATTGTGTTCAGAAATGATACTTCATCTAATTTCAATATCCTTAAACTCCGTATGTTTTATGTCCTAACATATAATATATGCTAGATAATGTTCTGTGTGCACATGAGAATATTCTGTATTCTGTCGCTGTTGGACAGAGCAGTCTACATAACCGTGTCTCTATCCATCTCTACATAGATCTGCGTAGATATGGGTATAGATATGCTTGCATCTGGTAGGTTCATTTTCTTGAAATCATATCCCATATTGAGTATTGTCCTACTGATTTTCTATCTGGATAAATGTTATATGTTTTTGAAAGTGGAGTATGTAGGTCCCCTACTATTATTAAGTTGTGTCCCTTCAGATCTATTGATATTTATAAATAGTTTTTTAAATTTCAATAAAATATGTAAACCTTTCCTTAGGAAGTAAAACAGTAAAACGTGATGAAGTAGGAAAAAAATGTTCTATAATATTTGTGAATCATCAATGAAGTTGCACTGGGTGCTGTCCATCAGTACTATCACTTTTTTTGCAAGTATTAGTACTGATATTAATGGGCTCTGATACCTTAAACAATGCATTGTAGGGTCAGGATAGAGCCAAGACATGTGAAGGTGGATGTGTAACTTCACTGTTGCCGGAGTGTTATTCTCTTCACCTTTCATAAACAGCTCCTGCTGCAGGAGATTTAGGCTCTGTGATATTAGAATGGACAAAGCTCTACCAAGAGTATTACAGTCACTGGATCTGGAGACATGGGAGGTAACCACGAAATGCACATTGAGTCAAAGAAGCACAGAGAGAACATGGCAAGAATAACAACAAGAATACACTAGAAAAAGAAAGAATCAAGAGATCAGCTGCTTTCAAAAACACCCACTCTTTTCCTAGTTGCTGAATTGTATCTTCAACTAAATCACTATTTAGCAATTATCATTTAAATGAAATAAACATCATTTTCATTTTTGAGTTGACTTCTTTTGATACATCGAATGTTAAATCATGAGAAATTAGTTCAAATATTATGATTCCGTGTAATGAAAGTCAAGGAAAAAACTCCAAAGGAGGATTAGGTTATTTACTATATTAGGAATTTGGGGATGCTGTAAGTTTAAAAATTGTTCTAAGTCTCAGGGAAGATTGTAGTCCTTCTTTCCAAGGACAACAAAACATGTATATTTTCCAGTATTTCATTGGACACTCAGAGACAACATTATCACCTCCTTCTACTAACCACATCAGGAAAATAAAACAAACAAACAAATTATATCTATCTATCTATCTATCTATCTATCTATCTATATGCATATATAGTTGTAAATTTAAAAATTGTTCTAAGTCTCAAGGAAGATTGCAATCCTTCTTTCCAAGGACAACAAAACATGTATATTTTCCAAGGAAATCAATCTCATTCAAATAACAACATAAAATATACATTCTTTTTTTTCATTTTAGGTATTCTGCTGGACACTCAGAGACAACATTATCACCTCCTTCTACTAATGACAGCAGGAAAATAAAAGAAACAAACAAATTATATATATCTAGATTAGATAGATAGATAGATAGATATAGATATATCTATCTATTTATATGCTATATAAATAGATGGATAGATAGATAGATAGATGGAATTATATATCTGACACTCTTGTCTCCCGTTCACCAACTGCAACATGGAAAATGCAAAATGTATTTTAAATGCAATTTTGAGAATAGGAAGTGTGCATTTCTTCAGAGTTCTTATTGGAACTTTAAATAGGACATGGAGTGGATAACACTGATAATGAGCATTTTAGCATATAGTACCTCTGTTTCCTTCACTTCCAATTTAATCACGCTAGACATGTATTCCTTTACCTGCATTGTTTCCAAATTAAGAAATTAAGCATACTGCATTAATATTTTCTTGTTATGCTTTAATGGTCCTCACATTAATATTCTCTGTTTACTTCCTTAGCCACTATTTCTCCATCTTCTTTTGCATGCACAGAATATGTAATTTATTAGACAGCCCTATTTCTTTTGCTCTAATCAATCCATTTTACTCCTTTCATTTTGTACTTCCACATTATCTGATCTAATCTACATTTTAAATAGTTACGATTTCATGTTTGTAAATGAAGCTATATGACTGACTGATCATTACACCTAACTGAAAATATAGCCATAGGTCATTACATCACATTGATTAATATTATTATACCTTGAGAGAAGGATTTTGTCTGGAGACAAAATCTCTAGATTTTGTGGAGTAACTGGTACCACTGTGGTATTACTTGAGACACAAAATCTCTAGATTTTGTGGAGTAACTGGTACCACTGTGATATTACTTGAGACAAGTGCAATCCACCCTGAAGTCAACTGGTCTCTGTCAGTCTCTCTTTCTGTGGAGCTTACTGTTTTCACCTTGCTGATTTGTCTCCATATTGGATTCCTTGATTTCTAAATGTTCTCCAACAGGGAAGCATCACTTTATCAGAAACAAATATTTATTTTTTATTCAACAAATACATGTTGTTAAATTAATCACATTGGTTCAGTTAGCCTTTGCTTTGCATTTATTTCCTTTCACTGTGGTGCTATGTGTTGGTCAGAGAAAGAAGACTTTATTTAGGCAGCATTTTCTGTGGCATTTGTTCGGTAACACACAAAGCTATCTGGGCTGTGAAATATCAGGCTGATTCAAATATCATATTTACTATTTTCTGGGTAAGAGTGAACACTGTCTTCATTAAAGCTGCATTTTGACTAAGGGAATTACCCATGCAAGTAAGAGCTCATGAACTTTAAAATGGGAGCATGAGTCATAAGAGTGATAACCAATCAGATGGGCCTGAAATGTGAAGAAAGAGATACTTATGTGAGTCTTATTTGCCTTTGTCCTACATCTTTGATGTGGGGAATCCCCTAAACAATGTACGTTAATACCACTGAGAGATGAGGACAATACAAGAGATAATGATTTTAAATGTTTCTGTACCCCATCTCAAGGCATTGAGAGGTAAATAAGGAAGGACAGATAGGTAGATTCAACTCCCGTGCTAGGTAAGAAGAGAACCAACAGAGATGGCTACGAGGAGCTATGGCAGCAAAAACGTAGTACACTTTCTAGTCCTGATGAGAAGAGTGAATTATTGGCTCACACAGATAATTCATTTGAGTGCTGAAAGTTTCCCCAATCTTACTCCACCAGCCCTTTCAATCACCAACTTTACAATTTTACCCGTATACCTACACAGAGACATGTATGGCATAGTGATGTTTTGGTCCAAAAACTTGCTTGTATGAACTTATGAATCAGATCATTATCATCCAGTGATGTCACGCCCATCTTGATTGGTATAAATTCTCTCTGCAACATTCCACAGTGACCAAATCAGCAAAGGACACCATTCTGTCATCAAGGGACACAGGAATGCATAATGTACATATTCATAATGTGCATGTATGTGACTCAGGTTAGCTGCAATGTACTGAAATTTCTTGGTAGAAAAATGTCACAATATATACCCACCAAATGTGGGCAACTCTCAAAAATGACAAACATGATAACTGTTAGATATTAGAAAGGATTTTTGCAGTCTACAATTTATTCTTCCTAGCAAAGCTGAAAAAAAACCTCCTTCAATACAAAAATGATGCAGTATTTCCTCCCAAAAAAAGACATGCCTATTCTGTTGTTTTGTGTCTCTGGTATTCTCAGGCTGATTGAAGGCACTGTGGTTGCTATTATTTTTGTTATTGGACTGGAGCTCTTGCTGAGTCCAAAATATTCTTAGATTGAAGTATGAGGGATGTTTCTTACACCCTCCTTCATTTATCCAAGCACCACCCTGTAGCCACTGAGGACTTAGTGGAAAAAACAATTGACCAAGAAGCAGAAAACCAGATAAATTATTGGGCACTTTGAGCAGACGAGTAATATCTCAGAATCAAGATTTTCTCAACAATTCATTGGGAATGACTTTTGCAAGTTAATTTACAGGATTGGGTTACAATGCAATAATAATTATTAATGTGAAATTTAAAATATGCAAATGCAAGCTGCAGTGAAGTATACCTTGAATATTTACAATTCTTTCAGAAAATCTTAAAATTCAGTGAACACATTATGCAAATATGTGAAGCTACAGAGTTCTGAATGAATTAAAATTAATTATTTGGACAATTTTTTTTAAAAAATTGAACAGTTTTACTACTCTAAGTAGGAGTTGTATTTAGCCACTTTCTCATCAGTGAAACACAATACCTTAACACCCACATGTTAAAAGAGAAATTTAGGGGCTGGGGATTTAGCTCAGTGGCAAAGCACCTGCCTGGCAAGCGCAAGGTCATGAGTTCGATTCCTGGTACCAGAAGAAAAACAAAAACAAACAAAGCAAACAAACAAAAAAAAAAAGAAAGAGAAGTTTAATATGTCTACAGTTTCAGGGGACTCAGTCCATGGTCTGCTGGATTCAAGGCAGGAATAGTATGGCTGAAAGATAGGATGGAGGAAGAATGCTTAGTTCCTGATAGCCAGGAAGGAGAGCAGAGGAGCTATGCCAGAAAAGAAGGAACAAAGGACCATGTACATCACCAAGATCATGCCCCCAAGACCTGCCCAGACACAATAAAAAGTGTGATTTACTGATCCCCTGAGAAACTACCAACCTAATCATGTTGATATAACTAAGCTCATCCCCCAGAAAAATATTCACAAAAATACACATGTGCCAGGGAATTTGGTACTTATTTTAATTTATGCTGATATTGAAATCAGCAAACATATTTTTGATGAAAATACTATGAACCTGAGAGTTTAAATAATTAGTTTGCTATAAATAATTATTTGAAGCATGAAGATGTCCACAGAGTTATCTCCAGGGCTTTCCAATAAATTATAAAGAACAAAGATCAGAATTATCAGGGAATGTTTTCAAATTTGGGACTTGTGATTAGATATAGGCTTAGAATTTCTATTGCTGGGAAGTCCAGTGGATTTAATTTGAACTTCTTTTTCTGTTGCTTTGCAGAATAGTCACAATGATTCTCCTCTCATTGCACTATGTAGTCAATTTAAAAGGACAGCAATGAAATATATAGTTTCATTATTTCTACTGTTTTGGGAAGTAAAAAATTAGAAGCAAGATGTTCCTTATGTATACAGTACTTCTTGTATGTCTTATACTACTTTTGCTTCATTGCAACGTCCATGTGGAGTTTACTTAACCTTGAGTGTGAATTTCAGGAAGATATATCAACAGAATAAGAATTACCTATCATCAATTGACATTAGATTTCTATTAAGTAAGTAGTTAGAATTGGCCCTTTCCAAACCTCCACTGCCAGCTGCCCAGGGGAAATCATGGAGAATCATTTTTTTTGTGTCATTTTTGGAGTGTACTTTAATTCAAGATTTTACAAATTCAATAAGATTTACTGAAGATTGAATCATGCTAAGAAATAAGTATTATCAGCCCACTACTATTTCTGAATTTCATCCTCCTTATTATGGTTTAGATCCAAAAGCTTCCTCAAAACTCTTGTGTACTTAGAGGAGGGGCTTTTGAAAAGTGAGTGGATCCCGGGGCACTATACGCACCAATGGATTCATGCAGTAAGCCCGTCAGCAGGGGAGTCTACTGTTAGGAGCAGGAGCCTGGCTAGAGGGGGTCACTGGGGGTGTGGTAAGTAAGATACATCTTCCTGCCTGGCTGTTCCCCTGATTCTGTGTTTCCTGGACACCAAGATAAGAGCAGGTTTCCTCTGTTGAGCCTTTCCACCATGCCATTTCTGCCTTGGAATCAGCTAACCATGGAAGGCACCCACAGAAACCATAAGTCAAAATAAACCTCCTCCTTTAAGTTGTGTTGCTGGGTATTCTGCCTCAGTGATGAGGGAAGTAGCTGAAACACTCTTCCCTTTTTCTTATTTTCCTCGTCTTCCTGCTTTTCCTTATTATTGATTTGGCTAGGGTTGGATAAGCTAAACAACTTAGTAAACATCCAATCTCATTAACTTAATGTTTTAAATATTTCTTTTTCCTAGGGAACCTTTGAAGCGTGTGTCAGACATGCCAGGTCTGCCACCCTTTGTTGTTAGATTTCTCTTGGCACTGCTACATCAACCTGCTGCTCTACAATCACCAGAGAAGAATAAATAGAAAGTCAAACACGTGTCCTTAAATCCTTCCACTGAGGTGGACACAAGTCCCTCAGTTCATGTTTCATTGGTCTGAGAAAGATGCAGAACCATAACTATAGGAGAGATACAAGTGCCATTCTTTTGAATAAAGAAGGATTCCCATTTAAAATGATTTTATTTAACATTTTACTTTATGATATGTGAAAACAATACATCTTCAGTTGAAGCTACCCACGATATTTTGAATTTTTATTTTTCTCCTAAGCTAAAGCACTTACATTGCCCAGGAACTGCTAGTGCTCTACCTTTGCTTCTTTTTTCCTTCTAATAGATAAAGTTAGATATCTATATGAAAAATGCGGAAGACTACAAAAGTCTTGATTAAACAGGTTTCATAGAATTTTCTTAAGAAAATAAAATTTTCCTTTAGTAAAATTCCTTTGGGACTTGTTAGAAACAGGGTATTATTTCCAGATTATTATTTAAAGATGCACAAGTTCTATGCTGCCCGCTACTCCATTCTTTCTCAAAGGGTGCATCAGGATGAAGCCACAGCCCCCAGCCTGCCAGATGATCACAAAGCTATACACATGACAATCTCCAAAGTACTGTGTGCTAAGCCAGGATGTTTAGTAGGTTAGGCACATTAAACACATTTTTGACCTACAATATTTTCAACTTGTAATGGGTTTATTAAAATACTCCCAGAATAAGTCCAGGGGCATTTGTACTTTGATGAAAAGAAAAAAAAATAGATATTGGTGAATGGACATCTGCTTATGTTGCATGCCATATATTATATACACATTTTCCATGAAAGAATGTAGTTATTCTGCTCACTGTTCATCAGGACAATTGAAGATGATCTCTCCTGCACTTGATTCAGAATTCATTCACTTATGCATTTTCTAGGAGCAGCTGGCACTATGCCTTATTTTGGTTACTCTTTCACTGTACAAGAATTCTTCCTGATTTTCACTGTCATAAATATTAGCCTTCACTTATATGCTTCAACCTTTAGAACCATGTTATAACTGTATTATATAAGGGATATTCAGTCCTGTTGGCTAGATCCAACTATTTCTGGTTGTTAAGAGTCAAATACTTCCCAGTGTTGCATTCAGTGACATCACACAGATAGTTCAGTGTAAGCCACATGAAAATTCTCACACCAAGGAATTCAACAAACATTACAGTTCTGGTGGTTTTGTGTTTGTCCCACAGAACTAGATAGTTAATATATGCCAACAGATCACTGGAGATCATTGCTTCCTTCCATGAACCAATAACCAAACGAGAGCACAGGAAGTTTTCTGGTTGTTTGTTTATCTTTAGGTGTGCTACAGAGAAGTAGCAACAAGAAAATTGTTCATAAGACTATGGGCTCTGAGCCAAGTCTGAAAAGAATGTGCACATTATTAAAAAGGGCAAACAGAGCCATGAGAGATATGGAAAGATAGGCAAGAAGGCCAGTAAATGTTTATGCCTAAATCTTCGTGTGTATTTGCCTCAGCTAAGTGTATCGTTTAAAGAGGTTTCATGTAAAGTAAAACAAAACCAAACACAGAGAAACAACCCTGCAGGGTTTTGTTCACGCCATGATGAAGAAATATGGGGTCTTTTCATAGATTTCTTTTGGAACTAACTTCTCCACTTAAAACAGATCTCATGTTGGCTTAAAAACAGGTTCCTTACCATATTTTATGTTGTTGTCTTTCTCTCTCCGTGTGTGTATAAATAATTTACATAGACATCTAGCAGACTAAGTTTTGGAGAGTATTAGGGTTGTGTCCTAGATAGCTATTTATATCCTGCTCCTGGCAGGAAATCTGAAAGATAAAAGCCACCTAATAAATACATTAAACTGACCTAAATTTACAACTTTGTTACAGTTGCAGCAAGCATGTCAGAATGTTTTCTTATTTATGTGCTTTACTTCAAATTTTCTGTAGGTATTGCTAGATGAAAACACACATACATTTTAGACAGATAAGTATTTGCATGAAAGGTATGCTAAGTTATAAGCATCTTGTTTAAACCTAAACTTCAGACCTTTCCTAGAAAATTAACTTGTCCTGTAGTAACTCTTGGGAGTTGTTGGAATCAGACTACCATTTCCACTTTACAAGAAAAAAAAGAAAACTCATCAATGTAATTTATATGCTCCTGTGAAAAGTCATAATATGAACATATGCTTTTCCACAAGGTTGTTGAACAAATATATACAGCGTCCATCTTGTTCGTACTTACATTTCTAAAAATTACGTTAGTTGTCCAGAACACAATTTTAGCAAGAAAGAAAATCACAGCAAACAGGTATAGTAACTTTTACTGAGATTAACCAAGAGTTCCAACCAGACTTACCATGTATAGGACATGAACATACATTATAATGTCTTTCTCAGGCCATAAGATGGTTCTGGTGCCGCTGGGTCAAGAGTTTGGATATAAGATTTTTAGAGACACCACTGCAGCTTAAATTGATTTTGCCTTTGGTGTCAATATATAGGAGCAGGAATGATCCACTGGGAACTCTGCAACCTAATGTTCTTGGAGGTTAGGACCCATTCCAAGTAGAGAAATGAGAGTTCAACAGAAAAGGAAACAAAAAATTCACTTTCTATTTTCTTTCACCTTATAATATAAAAGTTCTTTGTTAGGAAAAATAAACTGAAATAAAAGACCAAGTGTGGCTACAATGGCCCACACAGCTAGGGGTGCCTCCTCCAAATCTATATCCTCAGACCTCTTTGTATTTAACTGTTTTCCAGTGGGACATTTTTGTGTATACGAAAACAGTTTCTGATAATAAGAGGCTTGTAAGAGATTTCATAGAGAAAAACAGGATGATAGCAAAGATAAGGATATATAGGTTGCAACACTTTTTTCATCCCCTCAATTGATAAACTTATTCTAAATTATCTTTTCAACAGGGGAAGAACAGTATCTTCTACAGTATATATATTTATGTTACTGATCAGTGAGTATCCTTTTATATAAAAATCCAAATTACTAGTCAAAGTTCATTTTAGGAAACAGTAACAATTTGATTAGCATTTCAGATGGTAATTATGTTTTCTTTAATATTCATAGTGCTTTGTTTACGAGGAGTATTGTTTAAACTGTAAAGCAAACCACATCACCTAAACTTCTAATATTTAAGTTTTTCAGAAGATCACAAAGCAATTGCACATCTTTTATATTCAAGGTAGTATAGAGCAGAGAAATAGTAAGTTCTTATAAATCCATTGCTAAAAGTCACAGGCTCTTAAAGGAAATGAAATAAATTTTTATCGATATGTTCAACAATTTTCCATCTAGGGAAAGGAATGTAAGAGAGAAGGGAATTTCAAAAATTTAGAATTTAACAGAAAAAACATTCACCTTAAACACAAAGTCTAAAAACTCTCTTATGAATATTTCAACAGGTAATATGCTAAAATGGGTCAGAAAGTAGCTTGAAGGACAAGTTCAAATTAAACTGAGGTTTTTCTCTTGCATTCAGTTTTGCTAATGATTTTAATAATTGAAGATGATATCTAAAACAAGTTGTAAATCAGCTAATTATTTACTCTGTTTATGTTTTCTACCAAATTATGCATTTCAATTGCTTAATAAATATTATCTTTAGGAAGATGCAGGTGTAATATCTTGCAAAATTAACCAGGAACAAAATCAATATGAGAATCAAATAAAGCAGGTGTGCAGACAATGTGGTTAAGTGGGGGAAACATACAGATTGTAGAAGTTTGTATCACATTTATATTTGCACAATGTTCCCAAAATAATAGTATGGAAAACTGAGTTCTCTGTACACTATTGCTACTTTGGCTTTTCTAGATCAATGACTATAGAGAGACACTAGATTTTGTCTTTCTCTTTATTCTGTCTTTTTGCTTCTCTCTCAAGTGTCATGTAGCTTTTCCTTATTCTTACATATCACCATTTTTTTCTGAAAACTTTCAAGCTCAGACAACCTATGCTCCCCTGACCAACTTTTTAACACCCTAGCAGTAAGGTAAGGAAACAGTAGGGAGCAGAAAAACACATCCACAGGCATGATATTGCTAAATACATGCAAAGACATGACAGGATGCATCCACTACTTTAATGTACAGATAAAAGCGAGCCTTTGACAAACCCAGTTTCCTTTTGATACACCAAATAGTATGAATTTATATAGAAATATCCATATGCCATTGAGAAAAATTAAATAGTGATGTTACCTTGACAATAGAAAGTTAAAGATAGGGAATATAAAATAAATTTATTTTATATTTTAAGGGTTTGGTGCTAAATCCTATAAGTAATTTATTATTAAGTAGTCTTATAAATGTGCTTAACTTACATCAGTGAAACTATTGTTTTTAAACAGATCTCACTCTGTAGATCAGGCTGACCTTGAATTCACTATGTGGCCCAGGCTGGCCTGAAACTCGCAACAACCCTGCCACAAGAGCCCCCGTGTGGAGGTTATAGGTTCACCGCCACACTTGCCAACACACTATTTTGAGTATTTGATGTACTTTAGTATATTAAGAAACACACAGTCCCTGCCCAGAACATCTCGCAGTTCCACGGATCACGAGTAGTGGTAAATAGGTTGTTTTCTTACACTGTCACACCTCAAAGCAGGGACAATTCAGTCTAGGGAGAAGGGGGATAGTTTGTCTCACAACTGAGAGACCACCTATCATGGCATTTATTTACAATGTAAGTTACCGGGGAGAAATTTCTTTCAGATAGTTTCTTTACATAATGCTATTTAGAACTTTGGGTCTTTGTTCATTATCGAAAACTAATCCCCTCGGGGTGGTTTAGATCTACAATGGCCGACTTGCTGTTAGGGGTGGGTCTCCAAAGGCGAGGGTCATTGCGGGAAACCTGGAAGAACAGAGCCCTCTTCTGGGTTACTGCCTAGATTCCTCCTTAGTAGTTTCCTCCGTGGCAGTTACGAGGTGAGCATCTTCTCTCCGCCACCAGCCCTCTTCACATGCTGCTGACCATGCGTGGGCTGGAATTTCTAAAATGCAGGAACCAAAAACAAAAAACCGCGATCAGTTTCAGATATTCAGTATTGTGGGTCCCAGCAATGAGAAAGTGATAAGAAATCCTTTGAAATTTTAACACAGGAGAATTAAAAGCAAAACAAAACAAAAAGCTAGACACTACAGATCTGATTAGAGTGATTTATTTGTTCTCAAATATTATGATAACACTTTTTTCCAGGATTTGAAACCCTAACAAGTTCTGTCTTATCTTCACTGGGTCCCTGTCTCCTTCCTTTGAAGATGAGGATGATAATGCCTCTAAGAGTGGATTGATAAGAAGTAGAAAAAGTCATAAATGTGGAGGAAAAAAAGTTTTATCTCATGATACACAGTGGAAATACAGTACATATAAGTATTCCTGAATAGTTTATTATGAAATGTCCTGTACACTGAAGTATTTTTGAGTACGTTTACTACCCAGAAAAATGCATGCTACTTGTCTAGCTTGGAATGAAGTCACAACAGAATAGCCACTGGGCTAAGGAAAGTCCATTTGGAGCTGCCTCTTTAGTAATAGAGAGCCTCACTGTCTTTATTAAATTTGTCTATGGATTCAGTAGTATTGGAAAGAATAAGCTTGTTTCACCAATAAAACTTCTCTCTTAGTAAGTAGGTTTTTAATTATAGGACAGGAATACAAGGAAGTCTACAGAAAGCTATTGAACTTTTGCTCATGAATAGTAGGTCATATAGAAATAACACCATTACTTCTTCCCAAGTGGCTGACCAGAAACATTGCCTTTCCCATTGCTTCTAAGGACTGTATGGAACCACAGTCCATCTAAAGAGAATATCTTCTCTTTTCAGCAGCAAAATCGTATGTCGTAAAATGTTGGAGAAATCAGCATCATGCCCTTGCCAAATTCTTTTTCTCTTTTCAGTGTTCAGCATAGTAGAAATTTTGCCCATAGCCACAAACCCACTTAAAATAAGGTTATATTAAGGTTAAATTGTTAATTGCTTTTTATTATTAGAAAATGGTAGTTGCTTTGGGATAGTCACTCTAAACTAAACTCAGACTGTATTTTTATTGGGAAGTATGATTTAGTTGTTTTCCTATTAATGCTAACAAGGATTCTCATCATGACTGCAGGTCCTTCAAATAAATCTTGCATGCCCTATATTTTTGTGTCTCTGTGGAAGCTTACATATTTCAACAATAGCCATATCACATGCGAGGCATTGAGCTGGGAGAGGTAATTATCTATCTTGTTAATTTGTATTGGGGATCAGGTGGTGAAGTACGTGATATTAGATTATAAAAGCAACATGGCTTGAGTCCAGAGATGACTAGGCTCAAATGTAGAAAAAGTCAGGACTAGGGTCAAGAAATAGGAGTTTTCAAAATTTGCTGTCAGACAAGGTAACCAACTGCTTTCAGAGCAAAGCTGACCTCAACAAATACTTTCAGATAATAAAAAATATCAAGTTTAGTAATAATCTTGCTAGCTTTGGCTCCCAAAGCTGAGAATATACGGTTAAGTATACAATTATTTCTAAATATTATTTAGTAAATCCTAAGTAACTTCAGATCTCATAAACACTTAAAAGTAACTTTGTCCCCACACTGTGGCTCATACGATTGGGGCTTCTATGTATACACACACACACACACACACACACACACACACACACATCACTGTATCCAAAAGGAAATAGAAGTTACTCATTATTGACCTCATACAGTGCAGCTATACCTACTCTAGTTCCAAGAGCAACAGAAAGGAGCAAAATAGTTACAAAGAGGGTTTTCACTCTTCCTGGCTCAGAAAGAACAAAGGAGCACACTAATGCTGTCATGTAGTGAGGACACCCAGCAGTCGCTGTGGTCCAACTGTGGTCTAGAAATCAAATTATCTTTTGTGGGTACTTTAGTTTGCTATTGTTGCTAAAATGGATCACTCTAAATTTAATGGCGTAGGTGATCCGAATTAATTATTTTGCAGTTCTGGAAGTCGAAAGTCTGTCACTGTACTCAGCAGGGCTGCATCACTTTCCGGAGCATTGAGGAGAGAATCAACTTACCGTAATTTTGAGTAATTGGAGGAATTCAGATCTTGGCAGTTGAGCGCTGAGGTTCTTATTTTCTTGTTGGTAGGGCCACTCCGAGCCTCTAGAGGGCGCACAAGTTCCTGTTCTCATGGACCTTCTCTCTCTTCCATGACAGAAAGAGTAGATCCAGCTCCTTCCATGGTAAATCGCCTTGCTTTCTCTTCTGTCTCGTCTCTGATTTATCGGGGAGAGTTCTCAACTTGTAAGGACTTCAATCGGTTAGTTGGGCCCACTTGGATAACACAGGAGACTCTCTGACGGTAAAGTCAATGTTAGTTGTCCCTGTGGCTGGAATTTCCTTTTCTTTTCCATGTCTAGTATCATTCAATCACAATTACTTGGGAGTAAGATATGGACATTTTTGGAACATCATTGTATTTCTTACCAGTAGAGTGGAGAGAATGATATACACACCAAAAAAGGGCCTATGGCCAGACATTTAATTCTGTACCTGCATTCCTTCTATAACACATGGTAGCTAATGGAATCTAAGGAAGCTACTTTAATTCTTACATCCTTTTCCTCTTACACCAAAATGCTCATGTCCTCTACAATGAAACCCTCTTAGAGCCAGTCAGATGCAGGGAACCAAGATCACACTTGTTTCTTTTATATGAGAAACCCAGAGTGAAAGTAAAGTGCAAAATATAGAATTAGAGAGATGGATTCCTGTCAGAGGGGAAGAGTATCAGGCAATGGAGGAAGGGAGAGAGAGGATGAAGGGAGTAGAGACGGACAGGAAGGACAAGGCATGGAAGAAAGGAATTGGGCTGCGTGTATGCTTGGACCAACCCCACACAGGAGTGTAAGCATTGTGCATTGCATGCATGTACAGAGAAGAAGGAAAAGGAACGGAATCAAGAGATGGATGGGAGAGGGAGGGAGGGAAGGGGAAGGGGATAGAAAAGGAATTCAGCTGTGTTCTGCACACGCACCAACTCTCCCTACACACACGTCCTAATAAACTAAAATAATAAGAAAGTAGTGGTGGCTGAATGTGACTAACTGCAAAGAGAATGCCTCATCCTAATAAATGTAGTTTCCCAAATTCTATTAAAATATTCTCCACAAAACCTCTGTGAGATATATTAATCAAAGCTGTCAGTTATTTGACCCACCTTGTGAGATTTTTAAGAGCCTTAAGTGAAATGAATTTATGTAAATGAAAAACACAGTAGTTACTTCACTCATTTTAGTTTGCTTATTTCCTAAATGTTTTGCCCCAACAATGATTACTAGGCTCATGAGTATGAAAATGAAAAGAAAAAGATGAAAAAATTTCATTCAATTTTGTAAAAATTACTACCCACATCTTACTATTCTCTGACCACCTGGCTTCCTTTATACTTGCTTCTAAATGCATCCATCCAAATATTTGGATTTAAAATTGCCTACAGTCTGCTGTAAGAACCATCAATCACATTCAGTCACATCTATATTCATCCATACTACATGAACAAGAAAATAATGGCCAATATTCGAAATAGCTTTTCATGGAGCTCATTTCATTATTTTCTTTATGAGTTACTCTTCTAATGTCTTTCTAATCCTCTTTTCTTATCAATATCACTGTAGATGCTAATGCCATATCATTTTGACAGCCTTGCTTATTCATTTCATTCTTATTTTCTAATGATTCATAAAAGGATTTTTAAATTGTGTATAGATGTTTTTAATAAGCACTACTTTTCTTATTCAGTTTTCCTGCCTATTCCTTTCATGTAATCTTTAAATCATTAAGGAGAATTACAAAATAAGTATTATCATCCCATTTGTATATTCCTTGAAATATTTTGCATATTTACATATGTCAAGAAATGATCTCCATGTATCATCATTCTGATTAAAGAGGAATATAAGTCAAAATTCAGATATAAACGTATTTATCATTTTCTACGTGGAAACCTCTAGCATTTTGCTCATTCTGGAATATTCTATAAATGTTCTGAATATTCTGAGTAAATAAATTCTATAAATATTCTTGAATATTCTGTCAAGAAATTCTAAATTGAAATTCTCTCAAATATAGTAAAATAACTTCCTCAAATTGTGCTTTTATTAAAAAATGCAGATAATAAAGACAAACTCTCAAATTCATTCCACTCATACAGTGAAATATAACATCTTTTGTGATATTTTTCCTTTTCATTTTCTTGTCATAAGCTAAAAAACTATTAAACAAATTTTTTTTCAATACAATTTACAGTCCCCATGTTAGGGCTTTTAAATTACAAGGAAGATTCCTAGGCAATAAGTGCAATACAAAAACAAACAAGTAAGCAAACAAAACAGGAAAACACTAATTCTAAGAAGATTGGATGTTTATGGTGGAGAAGTCATCTACATGTTAATGTAAGTTTTGATGAAATTTTACTAATTTTATTTGAAATCATGATTTAATTCAACAATTTTCATTTGTCTATTCTAAGACTAAAAGCACAGTAAAATATTATACTCAGAAGAAACTCCACTAGCAACTTTACTCTATAATAATTTCATTCTAAGTGGCATAAATCCAGTTTATTCAGGTAGGATAATGATATAGTTATATTTCAAATAGAAGGTACATCTGAAAATGAATAAAGTATTATTGATCAGACATATTCAATATCTAAAAACCAAGATTATACTGATCAAACAGGACATACAGATATTCTATATCTTTTTTGACTTAAGATGTCTGTGAATATTTTTTGTTCTCTGGACTAGCTTATCCCAGGGTCTTTACATTATCATCAGGTTATAATTTTCACAACTAGCTATATATTTCCATAGCCATCTATAACCTGCCCTTTCAAGTTATAATTTTCACAGCTAGCTCTACTCACCTGCCATTTCAAGATTATGTGTGCTTCTTTTGAGCTGCCTCCTAGAAGTACACAATAGTACTATAATTGTGTGTGCCATCCATGTTCTGGGCACACATTATTCTATCTTTTCTACCATACCATGTGTAATATGTGTGTGCAGAGCTTTCTTTTCCATACTCACAAGTGCAGTCACCCTGGCCTAGGATAGCATCTACCTTAGCATAATTGTTGGTCAACCATAACACGCATAGTGCTCATTTTTGAACCCTACGTACTATTGAGTTTTACAAAGTATTATTCATAAAGAAACTTACTAGTACCTCTTTTTTAGAATAGGAAAACCAAATATTTTATTCCTATATCCAGTCTTCTAGAACATCAAAGCTATTTTAAAACAGGAGAAATACAGGTTTTTTTTTTTTTAATTTCAGAATGATTTCATTATTTTATTGTTTCTACCTCTTAGGTAATTCTGTATGCATTTTCAAAAAGCACAAGAGAACATTATGGAAAATTTCCCATGTTCTGGCCAGACAGCAGGTCTGTTCTGTTTTGCTCCTCTCGTGCCTTGCCAGATGTTGGCCAATCTCTATCCTACCTTCCCTTACCATATCTTCATCTCAAATATTTATGTGAAATTTGGGATGAATGACACCTAGACTCTAAGGTATAGGATAAAACAATATTCACTCAATAAACATCTAAACAGTTTCCAAGAAGGACACAGCATGCTCTGGAGTTCAACAAGAAATGTCACAAGTGGGTGATTTATTGGGGTTTTAATTGTAGGTAAGAAACAGGTCCAGATAAAAGGTTCTCCTGGTCCATGTTTACCACCATCATCAAGCAAGTAGTTATATTCCCTTTTTCTATCAAGTAAAAGAAGAAAAAAGATTTTCCTTAAAAGTAGTTCATGCTCCAAACATCAGAATCTGTCTTTGTTTTACCTAATCTACTGTTTGAGAATAAGTTAAATGCTCTCACTGACAGAATCTTTGATAACAACAAAGAGCAAAATAATTCAGCAACTCATATATATAGCCTTCCTGCTATAAATAATAAGCTAATATCATGATATTGACATTTAATCCTCATTATAACTTGTGATGTGACCATATTACAGCTAAGATAATCAGTTTAAAAATGTGTAATGCTACATAAAGATCATATGTACGTGATTCAACAGAAAAATCAAAGTTTTGTTTGCCAAATTAAACACATATATATATTCTCCTGCCCATAAGGCTAAGTTCAGTCAATAAGTTAAGTTTTCTCTTCTAGATTTAGGATCTGTGGTTCATTAATGACCCTTACTTACACCTTGGGAGGAGAGGAGCAAGTAAATCCAACACCTTTTCTAGTCAGTGCTGCCACATTTGACCAAAACGCCAGCGGAGCTGAGGAGCATCACATCAGGTCCTTGGGCTGTTCCCTTGTTTTCTAGAAGTAAAGGACTAAATGCTATCTAACCGGCAGACCTGCTCTACAGTAAGGGTAAGACAGGCCACACGATATTCTAAGGACGCTGCCGAAACAAGTCAAGCAGCACCAAATATTGCAAATCAAATTTTGTCTCATGCTGTGTGATATTCATATTTGATTTCATAATTCAAATTTAGGAACACGGTTTTTTAACCTCTGCTTCCATACCTGGAAGGTTTCTTAACATATAACTTCACTGATCAAATACATGCTGCCTCTATGTGCCCGATAGTGCCTTTCCCAGGCAGCGCACACCAACTGTTTAACTCTTCTCTGAACTGTACTAAAAATAAATGCGGAGCAGTTATTGTAATTATAGCAGTTATTGTAATTTGTTAGATGTAACTAATTGAAATAATCTTGCTCAAGTCCAGGAAAAGTGCCGAACACATAGAAGTGAACAAAATTAATTCAAAGTCCTCATTTGTAGTTAAAGGTTCTTTTTCCATGCAGAAGAAAGATATGAACCAAAAACTTATAGGAAAGAAACTAAAGGTGACAGAACAGCTTTCTTGAATAATGCAAGAGGAAAGGCCCCTCAGTGAAATTTGAGCTCTACAGAAAGTTTACCCAGTTTACAGGAAAATGTAAATTTAATATGTCTTTTGTGCATATTTCCATAATGCGAAAAAGAGGTATGAAATAAACTTTCAGATAAGAAAAGCAAATGTAAAAGACAAATATATGCACATATAATTTTGCTACATTATCAAGTTGCCAGGAAAGTTATTGATAGCCCCTCATTTTCTATACAATTATCTCAATTCTTTAAATCATTGTGCATATTAAGATAAATGTATATGAATTCATTGATCTATGGAAATTTTCCCAGATAATGTGACTATTTTTAATAATGAATATAGTAAATAATATTTCTTCTCGGCATTTTCCTTCTATTCTTTGAGGCTGCTTATTTGGTGTCCGTTTTTTTCTTGCTTGCTTTGACTTCATGAGAGTGAAAGACTAGCGAAAATCCTTGGTGGATATTTAGTACCTCACTTTGCAGTAGCAGACAAAACCTCTTTAAATCGAAGTCCATCAGTATGAAGAATATGATTAGAGCCACTCACGCTTTCAGAAGAATATACTTTAAGATTAATGGAATGTCTACATCATGGCCGACACCTGCAATTCATCTACTGGGAGAAAGTTCAGTCAGTGAATATCAGTGAGTCAAGGGGATCTAGTGGATATATTCCAAATGGAGGTCTTCGGGCAAATGAAGAAAGGAAAAGCCTTCATGAAGCAAAATAAAAATACAAAGGCGAAACAGGAATAAATAATGAGGGAAAATGTAAAAAGGAGTGACTTAAAATGTGTAATTCTAATGGATAACAGCGAGAGTTGTACATAGATAAATGACAATTACACTGAGTTTTATTACACCATTTTCACGCATCATTAAATATGAAGAATAAGAGAGGAGTGCAAAGTCTAAAGACAAATCTGAATGCATCAAGGATGGTGGATGAATAGGGTCACAGAGGACAATTTTCCCTGCTTTGGCAAGGTCTGACTCTGAGGTCATTGAACTTCATAGAGCACAGAGAATTAAGAGAATTAAGATAAATTTTGGAAAAAAATGTTTGAAGGACCATTTTTGGTCATTTTACGATGGTAAAGACATTCTTATATTTTTCATCATTGTTCACCCAAGGGAAACTGGCCAGTCATTAATATGGCAGACAGAAAGGGAATGAAATAAAATAACAAGAAAAATATTTCTCTATCTGTCCCTGACACTCTCTTGTTCAGCAGTATAATTATCGTAATATTAGAAACTGTAGGCATGAATAACAACAGCATTTGGATGAAGAGAATATCAGGGTCTTAAAGTTAGAAAACTTATATTTATTTATTAAACTATCAATGTGCCACTCCCTAAAGTCCCTCAGATGTTTCAGAAGAGCCTCAGATTTGTAAATGTTTGTAGTATTCATATTTCAAACTAATTCTTGAGACCTATTATCAAAAGACGCACAATTCTCCCTGACAATACACTCCTAAAATATCAAATGGTGTTCTTCTCTTCAAAATATGTACATGATTTTCTTATGTACACAATAAAATAAAAGCAATTTTATAAAATTTAAAAACTTTTTCCTTTCCAAGGTAAAGTTTTTTCATTAAACACAGAACTCTGATATGTTATTACTGCTTATAGACTTTATATTCAGGGAACACACCTTTTAGTTAAAATTAATTTTAGTGTGTAATCATGACAAGTTTTACTGCAGTATCATTAATGATGATAAACTGGGCAGGACAGCATTGTCTGAGGATTTTCTTTAATGGTACAGTGTGTCTATTTTATTAGTGGTATAGCCTACAATATATAT